>NW_028258357.1:10306875-10613750 GCF_053883595.1 Heterocephalus glaber | reverse complement strand
TTTCCTTTAGGGCTTGAAATATATCACTCCAAGCTCTTCTTGCCTTGAGGCTTTGCATTGAGAAGTCTGCTGTGATTCTGATGGTCTTTCCTTTGTATGTGATTTGTTTCTTTTCTCTCACTGCTTGTAGAATTTTCTTCTTCTGTTGGATTTCTGGAATCCTAACTATTATATGTCTATGTGCAGATTTTTTTTGATTAAGGCTAGCTGGAGTCCTATATGCCTCACTTATCTGTCTGTCAAGTTCTTTTCCCCTCCTTGGGAAGCTTTCTGCCATCACTTCTGTGAAGAGTTTTTTTTATGTCATCTGCACTCTCTCCTCTTTCTTCATTGACTCCAATCAGTCTTATGTTATTGTTCTTTGCATTATCTAGCAGCTGCTGGATTGATTTCTCATGTTCCCTTACAATTTTAAAGCGATTTTTCTTTTCCTCCTCACTAATTGCAATCTTATCTTCTATATGTGAAATTCTATCCTCACATTGGTTCATTCTGCTGCGCAGACTTTCGATGGAGTTTTTAATCTCTTGGAAATCTGTTTGCATCTGTTTTGTGGATTCATTTGTTTCCTATGTTGGGATTCCATCATGTTCCTCATATCCTCTATGTTTTTACCTGTGTCCTCTCTAGATTTATTAATCATGTCTTGCACCATGAGCACAATCTTTGCTGTTATCTGAGTAATTATTTCTGATTTCATTTTTCCCAGATCCTCTTTTGTTACCAGTTCAGAGAGTCCAAGTGGTTGAGTATCAGAGTGTTCCATCTCGTTTCCCTTTGGGGTTGCTGTAGGTGATCTGGAAGTCAGTTTTTGAGGCTTGTTTATGTGTCTTCTCATTTCCACGGGGTGGAGGTGCTTCTGGCACCCACCCAGCTCACTTTCTCTGCCCTAGGAGCTTGGGATGGCAGTAGGGGAGCTTCCTTCTGGGTGCTGGGACCGGCTCAGCTTCTCTGCCCTAGGAGCTTGGGCTGGAGGCAGGGGAGCTTCCTTCCAAGTGCTGGGATCAGCTGAGCTTCTCTTCCCTAGGAGCCTGGGATGGAGGCTGGGAGCTTCCTTCTGGATGCTGGGACCAGCTGAGCTTCACTGCCCTAGGAGCCTGGGATGGAGGTGGGGAGCTTCCTTCTGGGTGCTGGGACCGGCTCACCTTCTCGGCCCTCTATCTAATTTGTTGATGTGCCATTGTTCACAATATTTTTATAATTCTTTTAATTTCTGTAGGATCAGGATTAATGTGTTCACTTTCATATATAATTGTTGTAATTTGAATATTCACTCTTTTTTTCTTAGTCCATCTAGCCAAAGAATTTTTCGATTTAATTCTATTTTCAAATAATCAGCTTTTGTTTCATTGATTTTACCTATTATTTTTCTATTCCTGATTTCATTTTCTTTGCTTTCATCTTTATTTCCTTCCTCATTTTAGTTTCGAGCTATTTTTTTTCATAGTTCCTCAAGTTTTAAAACATGTGCAACATATCTTGTATTACTATTTTCATTTCTGTTTAGTTTGGGGGTTTTCTCAGTGAAAGTTTACATTCCTTTCTCATTTAGTTTTGATCATATTTTTATGCTTACCATGAGTGTTAAATTTAATATCCTAAAGTTGTAATAAAGTAGCTTATTCTTTAGCCTCAATACCCTGTTAAACTATATTCCTTTAACTGTAATCACCAGTTTTGCTTATTGATGTCAGAAAATTATGTCTTTTACATTATGTATCAAAAAATACAAACAAGTACAATTTAATGCATTAGTCTCTTTGATTAAAATAAAACAAAATATGAAGTGAAAAATGAAAAAAAATGCTAGCCTTTAGAATAAATTATGCAGAAACAAACCAGAGTTTCATATCAGTGTTATGAAAACCTTAGCTTTTACGGTTGCCCCCAAATTTGGATTTACCTTCACTGAGATCTTCATTTCTTCATGCAGTTTGTAGTCACTGTTTATGGTACCTTTCATTTCAATTTGAGTATTCTGTTTGTCATCTCATACAAGGCAAGTCTAGGGATAACAAATGCTCTCAGCTTTCATTTATCTGAGGATGTCTTAATTTGTTCTTCATTTTTGGAGGGTGGTTTTGGTAGATGTAAGGTTTTTCTGTGACTTCTTTTTCTTTTAAATTCTGAATATTTTGATGTCCAAAGTTGCTGCTGAAAAATCTGATGATGGTATTATTTATGGTCCTTTGTATGCAATGTGTCATTTCTCTTCTTGTTCTCAAAATTTTTTATCTTTTGACATTTTGATTATAATGTGTCTCAGTGTAGTTTTTTTTGAGTATAACTTTCTTGAAATATGCTAATGTTCTTGCATGTTTGAATTCATATTTCTATCATATTTGGAAAGTTTGGGCCAATATTTCTTCAAATATTTTCTCTGACCTTTTGTTTTCCTCTTCTGGAGTTCACAGTGTCAATCATGGTTGGGTTTTATAGTATCTCACAGGTCCTTATTCTTTGCTAATTTTTCTTTTGTATTTTTCTTTCTGTTTCCCAGACTTAATAATTTCCATTATTCTGTCTTTATATTTACTAATTCTTTCTTCTGCCTCCTCAAATCTGCCTTTGACTCTTTCTAGTGAATTTTTCCCTTTGGTTATTGAACTTTACCCTGTAGAATTTTTATTTTATTTTATTTCAGGTTTTCTCTTTTTATTAATGTATCTATGTTGTTCATACATCATTTTCTTGACTTTTTCCCATATCTTTCTTTAGTTTGAGTTCTCTTTTAAGACAATTATTTTAAAGTACTCTTCTAATAGAAACATCATAAGGTCTTTTTCAGGTGTGTTTTTCTTTTTGGTTTAATTTTTCCTCTAATTGGGCCATAATTTACTTTGTTATATCAGATTATTTCTTTTTTTTTTTCTCTTCCACAGTTTTTTTTTTAACTATTGTATGCTGCATACCATTCTTTGGGCATGTACAGTAACTTTCAAATTACCTCATCTATGTGGTAACTTTTGAATATCATAGTTTTTCAACCTGATTCCCAAGAGGGGGAAAAGAGAAAAATAAAGGGAATAAAAGGTACCAGTTCTTTAAATCACCCAGATGTCACAAGCCAACAAGAAATTGTTTGTAGCATTGATAGCAGTTGCAATGAAGGATGAAGGACAACATCTCTTTTTCTGCACCTTCATGATCAGAAGCATAAATCAGAACAGAGATGCACAATATTTAGAGGACAAAGTCCTTTTTGGATACAATAGGCCCCACAGCTATGTACAAGCTTCTGGGTTGAACAAACACACAGCTGCCTGCAATTGAGCTGACAAGTGGGTGATGGGCAGTTGCTGTTTTGTTTATTGCTGAAATAGAACAAAACTGATTGCAATTTTCCATCTAAGTGCCCTGCGTCTTGAAGTTTCCAGCCTTTGATAACTTCTTGAATTTCAAAATAGTTACTGTCAGACAGATACTGCCAGTGAGATTGTTTTCTAGGTAGGAAACAGATTTTTGGTGCTTCCTACTCTGCTATTTTCCCACATTTCTTGTGTCTCCTCTCTTTCCAAAATACTTAATACCTTATTTTGGTTATTACATTTCAATCAACTGCTTAAGTATTTGCCTACAGAGCAGCTCCAATGGTCCTAATGGCCATCGTTTCCTTTAGTCTTGCCAAAAACCTATTTTCTTTTGAATAACTAATATACAGCTAAAGACCTATCTTTCCTAATGTTTCATGAACCTAAGACTAGCTATATGTCACAGTTCTGATCAGTGGGAATAAATGGAATGTTGGTGTTTTTAAATAAACTTAGCTTCTTAATATAAGCATAGGCTTCTTCATGACTGGATTTCTGATGACAGTTTGGACATGAAGCATCCATTTTGAAATCATGTAACAATAAGGAAAATCAGTTTTATGCAGATAATGGTGAAACAGAAAATATAGAAAGGAATTCATAGTGACACTATGGAACTTCTATGTAATGCCCAGCCATGTGCTATGGATTGTGTTGAATATAATGAAATATAAACCTATTTGGTGAAACCAGAGTTTCCTGGTATTTTTAATGTCATAAAATGCATAGACAATTGTAATATTTGATGCTTGTTTAGAAAGGAAACTCATGGTGGAAGTTGAATACTCATAACGTTGTCTGCTCTCAGATAAAGGAATGAGGTCTGATTGTCTTGTCACACCTGAAACACATTGGCAAACCAAGAATGTATTAAATATCACATCTGTGGAAAATCTCTACTAAATGAAATAGATTGCTTTTGCAGGGTGATGAATATAATTTCTTCCTAACAAAAGTTTTCTAGCTAGATAATGAGTTTATTGAGAGGAACACTATACATTATTTATTTTGTTTTTAATTTTACCTAGTATGGTGTCAGAAGTAGAATAGCTCCTCAACAATATGTTTTGAATAAATGAAAGGAGAAAAAAAATCAATGTTGCAGATTTACTGGTTTCTTCACAGTTGTTCATGATGTTTATTTTGGACTCAAAGCTTTTTGTCATTTTCTCCCTGTATTGAAAAAACTTGACTCCATCTAGCAAATTCTACTCATTCTTTGAAGTCTTTCTTAAGTCTCACCTGTTTCTTCATGTGTTTGGTTTCAGATTATATCAATGTGTCTTTTTGTCTGTACTCCTATAACTTTTGTTGAAACCAAGGTTCATTGTTGGTTTCATGCTCTATAGGTATTCTGCAACTAAAGGCTTGACTTTCCCTGTTGTCATAAGCTAACTAAATGTTTTATTGATAAAATATACTTTGAATATTCTTTTTCTAGTAACATATTTCACACTATGAAATTATGAGCAATTAGTGGCAAAAATAAAAGAATGCTCAAATGAACAAAACTAAGCAATATAAAAACTGAATTTCACTTTTTTCCTGTAAAGAGATAGTCTGTGTGAGATGAAGGAGTTGCGGTTTCTTAAAAACCAAGCTTAGTGAAGTTTGGCTACAGATATCAAATTGGTCAGAATCTTCCTTAAGGAAGCACTAAGATTTTCCATGACTTCAAAGCTCTTAGAACTACATTCTATTGTACATATTATCATTTTTCTCAAAGTTTTGACTGTATTTGATGTGTGTGTCATTTTATAAAGGACTTTGGATGGTAAAGTAGGACTGAGAAACTTTATACCAGGTTTCTATTTTCTTGGACAATTCTCTGCTATCTGACTTGTTAACCTTAAATGTTATGGAAAAAAGTTCACATTTGTAGAAATACTTAGCTCTCCAACAGTGTTTAAAGTATCCCCTTGAGCTCTAATTTCCTCTTGGCACAATCAAATTATTTTAACTCTGAAGCTTCTTTCTTTGAATTCTCACTTTTCTCAGTCTTCAGTATTTTGGCAAGATATTTGACCAGGTGTTTGATTGTACATTTCATTGTCAAAAGTCATTGCAACGTGTATATACATGCTGTGAACTGCCCTCTGATCAAACTGTCTCATATATCATCGTTCTTCTAGGTTTTTCTAAATGGGTTTGGAAAATTATTCAGGACACAATTAGTATCTACCATGAGGAGTATGGCCATCTAACACAGCAAGCACCTTATTATATCTAAAATGTTCCTTTATTGGTTTTAAATTTGATGTATGCAATGTTTCTCAAACTTATACCCTATTACAACTTTTATTCTCTGTTGGCATATGTGTAGGTAATGTCTACTGATAACTAGAATTGGAAGAAATGGTGGAGAAGAGACAAATATTGAAAAATATATACCATGTTTAGAAGTAAAGTTCTCTTCCATGTCTTTCAAAATTTATTTTAGGTAATAAATGTATCACTCTAAACTTTAGCTTTCTCATTTGTAAAATGAAAATATTTTGAAACGTACTTACCAAACTTTGAAAATCAAGGGATATTTATTGGTTATTTTATTTCTATACACTGACTTTTATTTTCCCAGAGAAAAGGACTCATGTTTATCATATTTTAAGAGTAATTAATATTGCATTGATGTTCTAAAGCTTGTGGATTTATCTATCCCTTTGATATTTCTGGTTTGATTTACTTCCAGTTTGCTACCCAATTGTACTCTATCTGTCCCCTTCTCTCTACCCAATGAGGAAAAAAATGAAACGTGCATTTTAAAAGTTATTAAATGATTTAAAGATGAAATAATCACCTAGAACTCTTGCCTTTACCACGTTTTTGTATTTCTTGTCTAACTAGACCAGTTCAAAATTTGTGAGCATTTAAAAACTTATGACTTATAGAAAGATTTTATTTCAGGTTGTACTGTTTGCTCACCCTTTCGGTTTTCAAATCAGCTAGGCTTCAATCTTGAAGGAAAAACATTCCATTAAACTATAGTCAAAACTGAGAGGGCATGCATCATAAGCTTGAGGTAGTTCATTGACTTGTCACATTTGCCCCTGACAAATTCTGGGTTTACTTTGAAATTTTGGTTCACATTGGTATCATTGAAGTCTTTAAAAAGTAAGCTTATAGGGGTGTTTACCAGTAACAGTTGCCACATGAATTCAACTTGCAACTGTTTTTGAATTCTGAGCCCTAAGGTTCCTTTCAGGTATGGCTTTCAGTAGGTTGTAAAATACTTAAACAGATGGGACATTGCTATTAACATGGATAATATATTTTCATTATATTAGGGTTGAAAGTGATTTTCCAGATAATGGCTTGGACAAATGTTTGTGGACTCTGTCCAGTTAATCTACTAAAAATGTAGACTGACTTTCAGAAGCAATTTTACTTTTATTGAATGTTTTTGATTAAATATTTAACTTGTAAATTTCTTACTACATTGCTGAAGAATCTCTGTTAGTTTCTTTTCAGCACCATTATTATTGCATTATTTAGCTTAATACTGACCTCTAGAAACCCATTTTAAACCAAATAGTCAGATGTTTTATTATGTACTAGGGTAGTTCATTTTATAAAAACAATCTCAGCAAAGGTCTTTTTAAAATTTATACAGGTCTCAAGGAGTGGAGGTCAAAGGGTTGTTTGATAACTATTAGATGAGGTGCTGTAGCATAGACTCAAAGGCCACATGATTTATTTACCCCTTTATCTAAGAATTAGCTACAAAATAGTCTTGGCATATATGCATTTCACCAGTAAAATGAGTGTCTCTAATGTAGAAGTCAATGTATTAGCTTCTGGAAACACACATACACAAAAAGGAAAAGCAAACCAAATCAAAACAAAAAGAAAGAATTTTAAAAAGCAAGTTTAAAAAATGTACTTTCAATTTGCCACCATCAGGGCTATTGTGAATATATCACATTTAATTACTGTGTTACCCAAAAAGTTACTTGTTCTGTCTCTTCAGTTTCCTTAGTAAGATGGAGGATGTTAACAACATACATCTAGAGTTGTTAAAGGAATAAATGATATGTGACTGTCTGGTACAAATGTATATTGTATAGACAAGATTTTCTCTTTTTTTGGAACCAGCGATCAAACTTGGGACCTTCCCTTTGCCAGGCAGGCGGTGAAACCACTGAGCTAAAACCAAACAAGCAAAGAAACAAAATTAAAATTTGAAAAACTGGGAATGCACAATATTTAGATGCCATTTAGGCTCTTCCAAGAATTTCTCAATTGAGAAATGTCGTAGCAACTACGTGCTAATTTTATTTTTCAGATTCTTTGAGTCTGCAAAATTGTCACCTGCCTTTCCATTGTTAATAACCGTGTGAGAACTTGGGAAGCCATGATAGCTGCTCTTGGTTAGGTAGACCTTCTAACTAAACAAAACAAAACAAGAAAACGTAAAAAAAGCTGTTACTGTACTGTTGCTATAACAAATTACAAATTTAATGGTTTAAACCAATACCAATTTATTCATGGACAGTTCTAGATGTCCGAAGTCTGAAATGAGTCACCAGGTTATAATTCTTCTGGAGACTATAGGAGAATTCATTTCCTTGTCTCCTCTAGCTTCTAGGGCTGCTTACTTGGTTGGATCAAGCGTCCAACCTCTGCTTTTCTTGTCACATTGCCTTCTCAGGCTCTTGAATCCTCCATTTCCCATTAACAGGACTCTTTTAATTAAAGCAGACCCACTTTGTTAACACAAGGCAATCTAACATCTCTAGAGCCTTAATTTATTCAATTTACCAGGTAGCTCTTTGTTGTTGTTTGTTTGTTCTGTCCTGTAAAGTAACATATTCCTGGGTTCCCAGGTTGGCCACATGGACATCTATGGAAAAAATTTTGCTCACGACAATAGCATAGAAAGATGAAAAAGAAGTCTGAAATATATTTTATTTTTCAGGAATTAGCTAAAACGACAGGAAATAAACCAAGCACAAGCAGTGAAGAGTCATGGCACGTTTTTTCAATAAACATAATCAAATTACATTAGAATTAAGAAAAATAATCAAGCAACATTAGTGGAAAGTGTCAGTCATAAAATTTTGTTTTTAAAAGCAGAATTTTAATATTGAAGAAAAAGATGATTAGAACTAAGCTAGCTGAAACTGGCCTAATTAGACATTGTTGATAAACTTTTTAGAGGGGAGATAGATAAGAATCATTCAAAATTTAGCATATGGATTCATAATGAAATAGAGTTCATTTTGTATAATAAGAAATCACAGAGAATTTTATTAGTATTATTCTCTTTTTCTAATACCCTGTGCACTATTATAAGGTTGATGGGGATGTATTTTGAACTCCTTGGTACTGAGGAAGCACTGAGTATCAGAGATATTAAATAACTAGCTACGGGGTTTGAGTGGCAAAGGTCAAGTCTGTGAACTCTACTGCCTAGGGACCTGAAATCCAGTTGATCCTATAGGTCGCTGATAAATTTCCTTTCAACTCATTTTTACACTAGGGGAGCCCATTGACATTCTGGATGGTCATAACCTAACAACACCAAAAAATCTCTAAATTCACAATTCCCACCCATTTCCTTATTTTCTTATTTCTAATAACCCCTTTAATGTAGTTAAACATCATGGAAGTGAGTGTTCATCCCATCATGGAAGTGAGCTACTGTTACATTCAAAATTATATTTTTATTTTACCTGCTGTCATCACTGCCAACAGCAAAGCTATTGGTTTCATTTTCTGGATCATTTCTAATAAAGGACCAAGTGCTTTTTATCACTTTTTAAAATGACCTATCTGCACTTGCTCTGAGGGTTATTAATCATTCTTAAATAATGAACCATTTCTAGCTGCTCAGCATTGGAGCATGGTTACTAGACACTGTTCCTGTGAAAGGCAGCAACTCTGCAAACCAGACCTGCAAGTGAGAAAGAACATCTGCATTTGGGAGCCTCAGTGTAGGCTCACTGTACATAAACTATGCTCTGCAGTCTCCTCAGCACAAGGATCCTACTCAAAGGATGGATATTTAGACTCTGGTACTTTCACCTCATCAAATGCATTTGAATGTACCAGGAAGCCAACATTTTAAATCAGCTTCATATGAACATACTTTTCAAATTGGATGGAAAGTCTGTATTCAGTTTCATCTGGTGTGGAGAATAGCAATTCACCTTTTTTGAAATACCCCAAAGGATTCCAAAACGCAGCTACATCATTCTGAACTTATTCTGAAAATATTGGCAATTACCTTCCAGCTGTTTTCCTAGGCTGAAACAAAATGTTGATTTTGTACAAAGGTAACAAGTATTGTTTATGTGAAGATATATGGAGAACAACAAAAATATACTAAATGATTCTCTGGGGGCTACTTTTTAAAACTTGCAATTCAAATTTGTTCATTGGTAGAATAAACTGCAGTGTTTTAGGTCATCAGTTTCATTCTCACATGGTCCACCTGTGTCAAGCATCTTCTGAATTTACTTAGCTTATTTCAAACATATCCATCAGTAAAGTCACAAGCAGTTTCCAAGTTAATTAAACAATGTAAGGAAAATTTCATTCTGGCCTCTTCATGAATTAGCAGAGGAACTAGTAATTAGCAATAGTAGGGTTCCTTTTTTCCCACAGCCCCACCAGCTTTTGCTATTGGTTGATTTCATGATAGCAGCCATTCTTTCTGGGGTGAGATGGAATCTCAGTGTTGTTTTCATTTGCACCTCTCAAGTGACCGGTGATGTTGAACATTTTTTCGTATGTTTATTTGGTGTTTCTACTTCTTTGTCTGAGAAATGTCTGTTCATTTCAGATGCCCATTTTTGGACTGGGTCTTTAAATTTGAGAGGTCTGGTTTTTCTTAAGTTTTTATATATTCTAGGTAGTAGACCTTTGTCTGAGGAAGAGCTGGTGGATATTTTTTCCCACATCATGGATTGTCTCTTCACACTGTTGTGGGTTGTCTCTTTACACAACATTTTAGTAAGAAGAGATCCCACTTGTTGATTGTGCTAGTTCACATGAAACTGGGGTTTTGTTCATGAAATCTTTTCCTACGCCAGTGCCCGTGGGAGTATAGACTGGTGCAACCACTGTGGAAATCAGTATGAAGATACCTCAAAGAACTAGTATTGGAAGTCCTATTTGATCCAGCTATTTCTCTTCTGGTTATCTTCCTAAAAGAATTAAAGGTATCATACCACAATGATATATGTACACCCATGTTCATAGCACCACAGTTTCTAATAGCTAAAACTTGGAAACAGTCCAATTGCCCATCAACTAGAGACAGGATAAATAAAATATGGGTTTTAAAAAAAATAAAATGGGGTACTACTCAGCTATAATGAATGAGAAATTAGAGACATTTATAGCTAAATGGATGCACATTGAGGTGATACTCTTTTTTTGTTGTTAAATTCTTTTATTGGTACATTTTAGGTATACAACACAATAACATTTCTCATTGGGAATTGTACCTTTACATAATGCATCTTGGTTCTTATTTTTTCCCCATTCCTAGCCCTCCCTTCACGCCCTCCACCCTTCCCTATTTACAAAGACTTTATTTCCATTTTTTCCATTTCTCATCATTTTTCCTTTCCCTTCTTTCCTTTCCCCTGCCCCTCCCACTACCCTTACCCCTTTGGACCTTTTCTTCCTATTTTGCATTATCAATTATTCATTCTAATAATTGGTACATTTTAGGTATACAATATAATGACATTCATCATTGGAAATTTGCACCTTTACATAGTCTCTCTTGGTTTTTATTTTTCACCCTTGCCCACCCTCCCTTCAACCCCTCCATTCCTCCCTATTTACAAAGATTTTGTTCCTATTTTTCCACTTTCTCATAATAATCCCATTCCCTTCTATCCTTTCCCCTAGCCCTCCCACTTCCTTCCCCTTTGCCCCTTTTCTTCCTATTTCACATTACCTATTATACATTTTAGTCTGTATTTACACTTCCAGTTTCTCACACCAGAGAAACAATTCGGTGTTTATACATGTGTGTCCTATTTATTTCACTTAAGAGTATGAGGTGATACTCTTTAGAGTATGAGGTGATACTCTTAAGTGAAATAAATAGGACACACGTGTAAATACTGAATTGTTTCTCTGTTGTGAGAAACTGAAAGTGTAAATAAGGTCTAAAAGATATAATAGATAATGTGATATAAGAAAGGGGGAAAAGAGGAAGGGGAAGTAAAAGGGGTAGGGGAAAGAAAAGAAGGGGAAAAATATGAGAAAAGGAAAAAAAATGGAAACAAAGTCTTTTTAAATAGGGAAGGTTGGAGGGGGTGAAGGGAGAGCAGGGGAAGGGGGAAAAAATAAGAACCAAGGTAGATTACATAAATTTACAAATTTCCAATGATGACTGTCATTACATTGTATACCTAAAATGTGCCAATAAAATTAAGGAAAAACAAACAAACAAACAACAATAGTAATAGGACCACATGAGATGGTGAAGTGGTAAATTACTATTGTCACTAACAAAATACAGCTAGAGTGACCCCTATATGTGCCGAACTTCTGTTCCCAACGTGCTCTCTGGTCTTTCCACAGACATTCTACTCTTATCTTCTCTGACACAACCTAAGCAGCTGTGACATTTACTTTGAAATATTTATTTCCCTTAGTAAATTCCCTAGTGCATGTGATTGTCCAGGGAGCTTATGGGTTAGGAAGGAAAAAGCCAACAAAACAAGGCATTTTGAAAGGTTCGTGTTCCACAAGCCTTAGGACAGACTTTTCTTGGATTTTGTGTCTATAGCTTGTCACGTGGGTTCCAGTTTGTAGCCATCATTTTTCCAATGGAATTTGGTGATCTTTCTTTATGAGTGACATTGCATGAACAACAGCCTCACATACTTTTAAAAGTGTTCATCTCAACCCTGCTTCTCTATTTTTAGAGCACTGCGCATTGAAATTAATAAAACAATCTACATATCTGATAAAAAGATGCATTTTAATCAGCCTCTTCTGTTTTTTTTATAAACTCTTGTTTCATTGACTTTTGCTAAATAGCAACTTTTAAAAAACCATTGCTATGGGTTTCTTGATCATTTGTAAGTCTTCAGTCTGAGATTTGCTCCTCTTGTTCCCTTCCTTCACAAATGAAGCACAAGTGACCTTGTTTCAAGATAAATATTGTTCTTTGCTTTGGTGTTCATACCACCACCATCATGTACACTTCTGTTACTGTTGCCTCCTCTTACTGATGTTGACAGAGTCACCCATAGGACAAAGCCAATCAAAGCAATTGCCCCAGGCTGGGTACTTGCACATTTTTGTCAGAAGGCTACAAGTCAGAGTTGGGGTGGGGGTAGCCAGGCACTGTAGGGAAATAGTAGGTGAAAACTCTGACAGAGAATACTACAAAGGACCGGAACTGAGATTTCTCAATAGTTTATCAGTGTTGCTTTTTACTCCACATTCTGCCCACTTCCCCAAAATAGCAACATAATTCTATCCATATATTTATATATCCTCTGTGTCACTTTTGGTTGCAAGCCATAGTCATCGCCTGTGGTTATCTTCAGCTGAAGTGAAATTTATTGAGCTATTATGGTGGCTTCCAATATTAATGGGGAGGCCAAGTGATACAATTTGGATACATAGGAGGGCTGTACAGTAAAAAACACATCAAATATGTTGCTGCAGAGTCTTTGATCCACAAGCTGCTACAGCTGTGATACATACGAGGACAGCTTTAGGTGCAAAATCCCAGAAATGAGCTCGGAGTTCTCATGTGAATTAGAACACCTCACTAGCTGACACCTCATCTGGGGAGAGGCAGCTCTACAGATATCAGAGTTGGCAAGCAGACCCCAGCTGAATGTCAGTCCTCACTGATCTTGTGAACAAATTGTCCTTAGCAATAGACTACAATCTGCCCAGTCCTCCCTGTGACTCTGCATTTGGACGGTGTGTGCTGCACACCGTGGTGAATGCCTCCAAAAGGGAAAATAAGAGGAGGTAACTGAAAAGGAGTTTAAATATTGGGAAACTCCATTTCATGTCCAGGAAACTGAAGATCTCATTTGTTTGCTTATTTGTGCTTCCGTTTTTTCCTTGAATAAACACAAAAGCATAGAATGAGGTTACTAATAAAAAAGATTTAACTTATGACTTATGCCAACTCCAACATCTGTGAGCTCAGCTTCCGTAGACTTCTATGAAATCTCATATAAATCATATTACAAGAAAAGTATAAAATTTTGGTATGAGTAACTAGGAATACAATTTTCCTATGATGATTACAGCATTTTTAGGTAATGAGAATTATACAAATTGTATAATTTAGGGACTGTAGTGTTTGATAACATAAATGCTTTGACCAAATTTTGGTTTTGCTTAAATTAACTGGATGTCTAGATTAGTAATTTTATGTTCTTAGTGTATCTGAAATAACGAAGTTTAACGTCCTTTAAATTTTTATCATGTATACTTGTAATGATTCTGTAGCTTTCTGATTGAATATAAATGAACACATTCCTTTCATTTATATTCCCTTCCTCCCAAGAGCTCACTAATATGAAAAGAATGGAATCAAAAATTACACACACACACACACACACACACACTTACACACACACTATGAAGAAATATCCAATGGTGGAAAGTGCAGTAAGTAGATAGAGGCGAAGGAGTTAACAGAGCCAAAGATGCTACATAGCAGCTCTGCCTAGAGAGACAAGCAAGAAGATCCGTAGTTAATTCTCTTTCCAGAATGCTGAGAGGCTCTGGAAGAGGCTATAATAGAAAGAAGGGAAGGTGTAGGGCTGTAGTCAGGAAGTCGGCAGTTATGTCTCTGGAAATTCTCAGATGAGATCTCCTCCCCTCAGGTGGACAGACACCAACTCAGCCCTAAGTCCGGCTAAGTCTTGCCAGAGACTTTGGATTCATTCTGAGTCATAATAAGAGGCTCTAGGACCAGAACAGCAATAGAGAAGAAAGCACAAGAACAGCCAACGTGAACACAGAAGGTTAAGTAAAACTGTACACACCAACCTGTGCAGGTACTAGTTCCCCTGAGGATGCCGCAGGATTCCTTTCTGGATAAATGGTAAGATGAGTATGGAGGGTGGGCTCCTCACATGAAATGAAAGGGGCCCTAGGGCCACAAGACTCCATCGTCATTCAGATCTTAATCTTTTAATTTTTAAAATGAATGAAAAACCAACAACATTTGAGGAAATCCTCAGCCAAAAAATAAGAAAACTAAAGACCAAAAAGAAAAGGGGAACTAAGGGAATCCAGACAGAAGATGAAAACCGAAACTAAAATTGTAATTTATATTCTCAGAAGAATGAGAGGCCATTGCCTCCAATAGGATAGCACAAAATGTAACTATGTCAAATGAAGCTCTTGAAAATGAGAAATATTAAAATATAAATGAAAGATTCATTAGAAAAGCTAGATGATGACATTAAAATATCCTCATAAATGGAAATTATGACTGACATAAAAATGTAACAATAACAGTGGAGAAGGTATAAACATTTACTCAAAAAAAAATACAAGAATAAAAACAAAATAAGACAATTGAAAAGAGGAAATTAGTAAACACGTAATCAAAAAAACTTCAAACACTTAAACGCCTAAGTTTCTAGAAAACAAAACAAAAAAACTCCCAGCAAAGATCAGCACAATTACTTTTTAAAAAATATTACTCTAGGGCTGGAGATTTAGCTCAGTGTTTCCACCGCCTGCCTCGCAAGTAAGCGCAACTCCTGAGTTTGATCCCCAGTACCAAAAAAAAAAAAAAAAAAAATTACTCTAATACCCATTACTATAGAACTTCAAAATACAGATGATAATGAACAAAGGCAAACATTTTAAAATAAGAAAATTCAACAGTTTACATATTGTTGTGGATTAGATCTAAAATGTCCCCCAAAAGTCATGTGTGTTAGGAAGATGTTTGGATCAGGGAGTGCATCTTCAGTGGATTGAGATTAGTAGCTGAGTGTGGATTGGTTGGAGGCAGGTCACTGGGATGTGACCTGGAAACATACATTTTTTTTTTGTTTCCAGATCCTCCTTTCTCTCTCTATTTCCTGGTGCCCATAGTATGAGCACCTTTTCTTCTACCAAGCCCCTCTGGCATCTTATTTCTGCCATGGTGCCAGATGACCATGAACTGAAACTTAGAGCCAAAGTAAACATTTGATCTTTTATATTGTGGAGCAGGAGTGTAGTGTGTTTTGTCTCAGAGACAAAAAAAATGACTAAAATACATATGAAAGACAAGAGTTTAGGATCATATTGCCCCCCTCAAGTGGAATACATTAAGCTAGGAATCAAGGAAGAGAACTTTGTTCAGAACTCAAAATTCGGAACCCTCCAAAATAAGTAAAAGATATTACAAGAAAGAAAAACTGGAGGCCAATGTCTCTCATAAACATAAGCTCAAAAATTTTCAACAAAATACTAACAACTCAAATCCAAAAATATGTAAAAATAATTATACAAGGCAACCTAAGCACGATGTATCTAGGTATTCAAGGTTAGTCCTACATTTGGAAGTTAATTACTGCAATTCGTCCCATTGGCAGGCTAAAGAAGAAAAATCTTATTATCATATAGCTGCTGAAAAAGATATCAAAATATTTAACATCCTTTCATGATTTAAGCAAATGAAACAAAACTCAGACTAGATAGAGAGGTTTCCTCAATATGATATAAAACTTTAACAAAAACATAGAAACTGAACATAGTGAGAAACTAAACTCTTTTCCCCAAGGCAAAGGTGTTCCTTTTGCCACACTTACTCCACATCACAGTAAAAGTTTCAGCTTATGCAATAAGACAAGAAAAGGAAATAAAAGTATATATATATATATATATATATATATATATATATATATATAATAAAATTGTCTTCATTCTCAGATGTCTTGATTGTCTATGCAGACCAGTGATGGTGAACCTACAGCAGGTGTGCCACAGTGGGCTATTTGTATCACTGAAAGCTCTAAAAGGTTCACCATCTCTGATATAGACCAAACCAAAAGATTCACAAATATAGTAAAAGAATTTTGACAATCTCAACTGCAGTTGACAATATGCAGCACTAAGAATTCTTATTCATTTCTAGTAGAAATAGAAAGGTTCAGCCACTTTAGAAGACAGTTTAGGAACTTTCCGACAAAATGAAACTTGAGCTTAACATACAATTCAGCAACTGTGGTACTCTACTTATAAGCCTCTTCAGATCCATTTCTTTCACTAAACAATGTGCGCCTAATTGTCCTCTGCATCTTTTCATGACTTTATGGCTCATTTTTTAATGAATAATATTCAGTTGTGTGGCTGCATTATGGCTCATTTATCCATTGGTCTTTTGAATGTCATTTTGGTTGCTTTCAGTTACTTGGAAATTATAAATAAATCTCCTCTAAGCAGATTTATAGAAAGAACTCATTTGAGTGAATAGTTTCGGAATTGACAACTGTCCCACATGCAAAATGAACTTACACTTTAGCAAGACTCTCCTAAATTTTTAACAGCCTCAAGTTCAGAGCTTTTCATAATCTAAATTTGTTTGAGACATTGGGAGGCTTCTCAGAGAAAAAAGTTCCCCAGTCACAGCATTTTCAGGATGGTTTGTCTTACTTTGAAAGATAGCAAACTAAGAGACCAGTGGCATCCTTCCCACCCAAGCACTTATAATTGCAAATAAAATCTAGAAAAAAGGGAGATCCATAGAAATCAATGGTCAATAGCTATTATAAAATTCAATCAAGCACCAGGTCCCAGTCTTTGATTAGGGTTCATTTCCACTTTCCACAACTGATTTTCTATCTCCATATTTCTTTCTTTCTTTTTTTTTTTTGAAATATGTTTGCAGCTAAGTAAGTTACTTAGTCTTCTTGTGCACTGGGAGACCAAACGTCTTTTTTTCAAAGTAAAAGTTTTCTGTTCAATCCAGTTGCAGCTAGAGGGGCATCCACTATTATATCTTATAAGCTTTCTAAGTTTATTATAAGTTCTTATGGTAGTTGACTTCTCAGGACAAAAACACACCCTGAAAGCTCCTTGAGACAGACTACCCTCTGCTTTGAACTTAGCATAAAGTTCATCTGGATTATACCTGTAACATTCATAGTGCCCTTTATTTAAATGAGTGGTTCTTTGAGACACTACATTAGATCTCTCTGAGGACACAAAAATGTATCTTACACTGTCCTTACAATATGACATGTCCTGAAGTCATATTTATTGAGAGTGTCCTAGTTTTAAACTGCTCTGAAACTATTTTTTACTTTTGCAGGAAAGATTGAGATAAGACATGATCTCAATGTTAAACCCATTAAAACCCGATTCCTTTGTGTTTCTTGTAAATTCTGCCTGAAAATGGACCTATTTCTTTTTTAGCTCATCTTCTTCCCATACAATATCATAAGTAGTCAAATGAATGCAGATGGTATTTTCAACATTCTGCCTTGGAATCTCCTTTGCCATATTCATAAGTTCCTTGGGCACATTTTCTTTCTTTCATATTACTGCAGGTGGCATTTTCACTAACATTTTTGTTGATACACAGTTCACATACTCTTGTCTCCAGTTCCCAATAGTAACATTTTCACTACCTTTACAGACTCTATTCTAGTTGGAAAGCAAAAGAATTATGAAATAACCACTTAAATTTGAAAAAAGTAAATGTTGGTTATTTCAAGTTTTGCTTAGGCAACAGTTGACTTTGAGGTGCCTTCTTTATTTATTTGCCACCTCTTGTTGCATAATAAACTACCACAATGCCTAAAGGATCAAATCAACAATCATTTAATTTTGTTCAAAGTTCTACAAGAAAGAATCATCACAGCTTAGAGAGTATTCTAATTGTCTTGCTCATTGGTGCTTCTATGTCTGCTCTTTCCTAAGGGAAAGGTTAGAAAGGATGGTCTAAGCTAGGGATTGATTTAGATAGGATGCTGGAGATATTTTTTTCCTCTTTTTCTGTCTCTATGATTCTATCTGCTCTCTCCTTCTCTGAATCTTCACTCCACTTGATCTCTCCATGTTACATAAAATTTCAGGGATCCCCCAGACCACAAAGTGGATACTACCGATCTCCCTCAGGGCTTGGGCTTGCAACGTGTACAGCCTCTCTTTTAAAACACTCTGTTTGCTTCAGTGAGGCACATCATCACTAGAGATGAGCCATATTTAAAGATAGGGCCATACAAAGGCATGAATCAAGAGACCTGATCAATTGGAGACCACCTGTATAAAAGGATACAGCTGTACATATTTAAGCCATCAACATATCTAGAGACTGTCCTTGTGTTATTGAACTCTTCCAGTTCATTCTCTGCCTAATAGCCAGAGTATTTTTTAAAAGTACAAATCAAATAATGAATCTCATTTGCTTAAATTTCTCCAGTGTCTTTCACATTTAAAAATACTTTGTGAGATCCCACGCAATTCTTTTTTGTTTCCCACTCTGACATTCTCTTTTCATTGTTCCCTATGCCTTAGCCACATTAGCCTCCTCTGATTTCTTTGAAAATATCTACTTCTTGCTATAAGGCCTTTACATTAGTAATTGACTCTCTTTGCAATGCTCTTCTCCCAGGTATTTATCTATATGGTCAAGTTCTTGTCATCAAATATCAGCTTCAACAAGATAATCTCCTTAAGAGATCTTCTCTGTTCATTCATTTAAAAGTATCCTACCCACTTCCTCACAACACAATACTTAACATTTCCTGCTATTTCCTATTTTATTTTTATTTGCCTCTGCTCATTAAAATGTAAGACCCATTGGGAAAGTATATTGTTTTGTTTCCCAGTGTATACCCAGAGCCTAGCTCAATGTCTGTTAGAGTAAGCCATAAAGATTAGTGAATAAACCAATACCTGACCATTCCTACTGGTAGGGTGTTTACACCCTTATGACTATGGTTACTGATTTTTAAATACTGACTACAATAGAAATACTTTGGAACCAAAGTTATATATTTCCAGTAAGGATAAGTTCCAGGCTTGATTATAGGCCCTTGGTGAGAAAGAGGATATGTATTCAGATAGCTCCATTGTGCTCTCCCTTGACCTATATTTACATGAGATTTCCATATCAGTGCAAGTAATTATTCTTAGTCCACTTTCCTACTTCCCTCACAAGAGTTTTGGAAAGATTAAAAACAAATTCCTATTTAGTTCTTGACAAAGGAAGCACTAAATGAAAGGTAGCTTTCATTGTTGTCAAAATCAAAGGGAAACAACCTCCATTTTGGAGTATATCTCCAGATTTCATTCATTGTCCTTATTTCAGTAAACAAGCATTACACCATGATGGCTTTCTTCAGAATAAACTTTTTCATTATTCAACAGATTCTAGGATGTGCTTCTATTTATTTAAATAAGAACCCTATCATGAAATATACAGTAATAAGAATAACATTGATAACTAATAAGGAATTATTGTATATGGAAAAATTATTTACTTTATTAAAATGGATGCTAAATTCACTATTGGGAATTATAGTTCAGTTGTTGGAAAGTTAAAACAGAGTGATAAAGTTGGGACATTTCCATTTTTCTAAAAATTCCCTCTGACACCAGCATGCATTCTTGCATATTGAAGGAAAATGCTAGTATGCTGGGACTATTTCCCAGCTCTGTCTTTTTTCTGTCTTCGTGAAGTCTGCCTACACAGATACACATTTATTTTCATGGGTAGCATCATCTCAGTGGTTCTTACCTACAATTCTCTGTGCCAAGCACTTTATATAACTGTCAATCCTTACGAAAATGCCCTAAGGTAGGTATTACAACAGGGGTAGAAAAACTTTTTGCTGCGAAGTGCTGCAGATTAAATATCTTAGACTCCTCAGACCATATGGTTGGTCCCTATTGTAGCTTTTTCCTGATGCAACTTTCTGAAAGTAGTAGCAAAAAGAGACAGAGACGGTATAGATAGTATGCAAACAAATGAGCATGGCCATGTTCCAATAAAACTTTATTTATCAACCATGAAATTTAAATTTCATGCAATGTTCACTTGTCACGAAACATTCTTCTCTTGGTTTTTTAACACTTAAAATACAAAAATCATCCTTAACTTTCAAGTCATACCAAAACAGGTGGCAGGCCAGATTTCACTCACAGACCACAGTTTGCCCAAAGCTGAAGCATACAGCTTAAGAAACTGGGAAGTCAGAGGACCCGAAGACATTTCCCTACTGCTACAGCACTCAAAAGTCAGTTGCTCTGACTCTGAACTTTATATCATATTGCCCCATGGAGAGCTATCCTCTTATTTTAAAATTAAATTAAAAATTCTAGTTTTACCAAAGTAGGTCTTCAGATCACCTTTGTTCAGTATAGAAACCTAATCAGTGCTTACAATATTATTTATGTGGCAAGAAGTATTCCTAATTCCAATTCACACATTTACTTGGGGACTGTTTTGTCCTGGGGACTGCCTATGTATCCATACATGTACACACATGAAAGTGAAAGTTTCTTCCTTCTACAAGCATTTAAACAATAGCATTAAAATGTCATCCATGGTGATTTATTTGTACCATTGTGCAAAGAGATTCATTTTCAGTTAAAAGACAGCTTCTGTTGTGATCTATTCATCATGCCAGCAGTTACAGCCCCCTAGTTAAACCTCTGTTTGAGGAGAGATAAAGTTTAGCTCGTCAGCTAGACAGGAGACCACAGATTTCCCCTGGATGGTTCAGAATGATCACAATCACTGCACAGAGCTCTGCTCTGCCTCCTGTTAGTATAACTATAACTTATAGCTGAATGAGCATCTGGGACAGTGCAGGGTACAAGATGATTTTCCCAACTCTGAAAAATCAAGTAATATGCCTGCACAAAGGCTTACATTTCTGCTTCCTCTTAGGTCTTCTGTCTTTACCACCCATTCCCCAGACTTTTCTTCTCTTGGGGAGACCTGGGCTCTGTCTTTTTGTTGAGGGTCTACTCATTATCTTGAACTCCAAAAACCCAACCTTTTGTATTTTAATTCAAATGGGAGCATTATTCCAAATCATCCATTATTTTCAACAAAGGAAAAATAATACAGGCTGTTCAGGGACCCCAAGTATGGGTAATTTATTGCTCTGAAATATCGGAATGAATGTGTTTGCTAGGAAAGCATTCTTCAAAACCAAACATCAGGCACTGCCATGCAGGAATCAGACTGTAAATGATTAAAAACATGATGGCTCACTGGTCAGTTGTTCAGTCTGTCTAGAATTATTATGCTAGGAAAAGAAGTTAAGAAGCTGGGAAAGAAAATCCTTTGAGGTCCTTTCTCTACAAAGAAAGGATTAGAAAAAAAACCAGATCCTCTTCCCCAACATCATAGACAATATCAGTATGCACATGGCAATATAAACAGGCACACAACCATATATTGCTCCAGTAGCCCAGGGCTAAAGGTTAAGGATTATAAGGGAAACATTTAAAAATACAAGTTTGAAAAATGACTTAAAGCAGAGAAGAAAGAATTCAAAGCAAATGAGTGTTACTTAATCCCATGAATTTGCTCTCTTATGGTGTGCATAAAGATGGAGGTAAGAGGCATTTGTTGGCTCACTCTTGTGGCTGGAAGCCTAAGAAAATAAAATGTATTCTTGAATGCTAGTCTGTCTGCAAAGACTTCCATTTCACCTTCTATGAAAGTCCAGAACAAAGGAGAGTATCTTTGTCCCTGTCAGGAAAGGAGTTTCAATCAAACGATGAATAAAAATTCATAGTTAAATAAAAATCACAGATGCCAAGAATTATCCATGAAAGGGTAAAGTTTAGATGCCCAACTGGCCATTTATCTATTGAAATGTGCCATTAGTGTTGCCCTGTGCTAAAAGAGCAGGGTACAGCAGTATATTAAATTGCTTCTCAATTTTAAAATATCAATTTCAGAAAGAATTATGTAGGGCAAAATACAGAACCTCAGCTTCAAAAAGAAGTGACTTTAAGTGAGACAAAGATTTCATTCTTGTGGCCACCAAATATAGATTTATGTTATCTACATATTTAGTAACTTTTTGGTTCTCGGTGGAGAAATATCAAATTTAAGGTTCCCAAATAATGTTTCATAAAGAAATGTCTGTTGTTTTTTTGTTCTGGAGATCAAATGCAGGAACACTTCCACTGAACTACAACTTCAGTCTTACTTACTTTGTTTGTTTGTTTGTTTGTTTCTGCAGTACTGAGGAATGAACCCAAGGCCTTCACATGGAGGTACAATCTGAGTACTTCTTAAATTTTTTGAGACAGACTCTTGCTAGGTCACCAAGTTTCCAGGGTGAGTTCAAACTTACCATCCTCCTGGTCTAGCTTTATGGATTGCTGGCATTACAAACAGGGGCCACCATGGTGTGCCTAGCTTGCCTTCTCTTCTCTTCTCTTCTCTTCTCTTCTCTTCTCTTCTCTTCTCTTCTCTTCTCTTCTCTTCTCTTCTCTTCTCTTCTCTTCTCTCTTCTCCTCTCCTCTCCTCTCTTCTCCTCCCTTCCCCTTCCCTTTCTGTCTCTTTTCTTCTCTTCCCTCTCTCTTTTCCTCTCCCTTCCCCCTCTCCATCTCTAACTCTCTCTCCCTCTCCCTCCCCAACCCTCTCTTTTTCTCTCCCTTTCTTGTAAGACAAATCCTTGCTACACTGTTCAAGCTAGGCTTGAACTTGTGACCTACTGTCTCACTTCCCAAGTAGCTGGATTATAGGTATGTACCATCGTGCCCAGCCAGGAACACCTGCTCTTTTGATGATTACAAACAACAAACAATACAACAATAAAACAGGCTCCAGCAGAAAATTACACATCCTTCAAGTGTCAATCCTGCTTCTTCCTGGCACATCCTATCAAAGCTGTCCTTGGTGTATTCAACTGACATTTGTTCCAGTCTCCTACTTTGCCATGTTTCCTTCTGCTATGTGTCATATTCCTATACCAGAGAAAGCAACAAAAAACTACTTTAAAAATATATACTAAATTGGATTATCATAAAAATAAAACCAAGGGAAAACAAAAAAAGAAAGAAAACAAAGACAAAACATGTTTTTCTCATCAAGCTCATACCAGCATGTCTTTTTTTTTTTTCTATTTTCAGACTAATGGCTTTCAGGTTTTTGTCTCCTCAACAAATGTTAATTGCTGAGTTTTCAAAGGATGTTGTATGAGTTATCTATTGGTAGTAACAATTAATCCATCACTTGGTGATTTAAAACAATATGCATTTATTGTTTCACAGTTTCTTTGGGATGAGAATTCAGACATGGCTTAGGTGGGTAGTTCTGGCTCAGGTTCGGATGTTGGCTGCACGGTCCAATGCTTTGCCTGGGCTCAGAGGATCCGCTTCCCAGAATTGCTTACAGGATGCTGGCATTTGGCAGAAGGGTTAGTTTCTCCCACATAAGCCCTTCCACAGACTGCATGTATGGCCTCATGATGTGGTGGCTAACTTCCTCCAGGATGATCAATCCAAGATCCCAAAGCAGAAGTCTCATGTTTTTAGTGGCTTAGCCTTATACTCCCCACAACAGTGAGGCAGTAATGTCTTTACTCTTGTGCTGGTTACAGAAGCTGTCCCTATGCATTGTGAAGGGGCTCCACACAAAAGCAGAGACTGAAAGTTCAGGCTCATAGAATGTCTTTTAGAAGCTGCCCTTACAACTGTCTTCGGTTAAAAGTACTCTGTGCCAATAGTGTGGATATTTGTTTGATTTGACTAAATGGTCTGATCATTTTGAATCACTATACTAATTTAAATACACTATCGCTTTCCAAAGCACTGCTTTTTTATTCTTTACATAATAAAGAATTGGGAGATATGGTTTCCACGACCTCCCCATAGGACTTCAACTGAGGACCAAGCATACAATGCATGACCTTTGTGGCTATTCCAGATTCAAGTTATAACACCACCATAGAGGCAATGCCCCCTTTTAGGGTATATCTACCTTTATATAATTTATGTAATGTTTTCCTTGTATCACAACTCTCAATTTTAATATCTTTTTCAAAAAATTTAAATAAATTTAGCTTTAAGTAAGAGTTACAAAGGTAAAAATATCTTTTATCCTTTTGCCCAGTTTCTTCCAATGTCATTCTTACACATAACCATAGTATAGTTGTTAAAAGACAATAAATTAATACTGCTACATTATAGTAAACTCAACAATAGATTTTAGTCATATCTCCCCGGTGTTTCTAACAATACCCCTTTTCTGTTATAGATTCCAATCTAGGTTACCACACTGCAGTTTTTAATTGTATTTTCTTAGTTTCCTCTGATTGGCGACTATTTTTCAGTCTTTCCGTGTCCTTCATGATTTTGCTTTTGTGAACAACATTGGTCAAGTATTTGGTGGAATATCTTTCAATTTGAGTTTATGCAACGATTTCTTATGACTAGACTGAGACTATGGATTTTGAGGAATAACACTTCTGTTAATCAGCATTCTGTTGCTGTGAAAAAAAATATCTGAGAAAATCAAATTAAAGGAGGAAAGTTTTATTTGGGCTCATGGTTTCAGTTTTCAGCCTATAGTACACTTCCTTCATTGCTTTGGGCCTGACGTAAGGCAGAACATTCTAGTAGAAGGACTTGTCAGAAGAAAGCTAATCACCTCATAGTGGCCAGGAAGAGAGAAAGAAAGAGCCAGAGGCAGCAAGGAAGGAGCTCAGCATAAAATATACCCCTGCATTGCATATCCCAGGTGACCCATTTCCACTCACTAGGCCTGGAGTTTCACTATCTCCTTGCAGCACCATCAACTAAGGACCAAGCATACAATGCATGACCTTTGGGACCATTCCAGATCCAAATTATAGCACCATAGAGGACGTCCCCTTCTCATGGTACTAGTATTCTTTCTTATTACAGGTGATGTTACCTATGATTGTTGGTTAAGGTGCTATTTGCCAGGTTTATCCACTGTAAGGTTTCTGATTTTTAGTTTCCAAATTCTATTTTTTTTAAATGAGTCATTAAATCTAGTCCTACACAGATGTGGAAAAAAATCAAGTTCTACATCCTGGAGGAAGAGATTTCAAAGATTTTGTAGGCATAGTTAAAACTATAGTGGTAATGAATAAGCATTTTAGTGAGAGACTTACAAGGTAGGCAGACATTCTGTTTCCTCTTAAAGATTTATCCACTTGGATCTTGCTGTGTTATTCTAACTGTGACTTTCTAGTCTTCTCACTTATTCTATATTTATTTATTGGAATTGTTCTTTCAAGATATCTTGTTTCTCCTAGATGTACACTCAATCATTTATTTGTATCAGCATGAGATCATAAATATTTATTTTGTACTTGTGCTTATAATATTATCATTATTTATTTTAATGTTTAAATTGTTCCAGGTTTGACTATTGGAAAGCCTTTTAAGTTGCTGCCTATGTCCTTTTAGTATGAGATCCTCCTTCCTTTTTTAAAAAACAGATTTTATTTTTTAGAATAGTTTCTGGTTCCCCATAAAATTGAACAGAAGATACAGAGATTTTTCCATATAACCCTTATCCCCAAAGCAACACATTTTTACCTGTGATCAACATTCTCCCATCACAGAGGCACATTTGCTAGCACTTTCTTACTTTTTCATGCCACAAAAGATTCTAGGCTTACCTTAAATTCTTTCTGCCCCACTCTGGAAGATATTTTGTTCTCCAAAGAGCCTTGGTTCTTTTATTGTAGAGTGATGTATGGAGACCAAGATCAGTCCGTTGATTGTATTGCTTGGTCCTGGGCCATCATTGCATCCGGGGCCCTCTCTGCAGATGGAACTAGAAGAGGCAACTGTGTAGTTTAAACCAGGTACAACTTTTACTTTTACTTCTACATGTGAAGGACAGTATTGAGCACTACACATCCTTTTATCTTACTCTCCAAGTTGCTTTGTAGAAGAAGGTTCTGTTAGTCTCATTTTATGGAGAAAGTGATAAACACTCCAATTACACATACAACACTGGGGAAGAACAGCTAAGGCTAGAAAACAGATTGATCTGCAGATCATATCTACTTTCTTTAAATCAGTTTAAATAGCTACTTTTAGACTTTTTCCACTTCTATAGCCCTTCCTGCACTTCTTCCTTCCTTTCAATTTTTATACTCCCCTTATATTAATTCCATCATGACAATAGACAGATTGATTATATCTAATGAGTTGAGTCTAGCAAAGAGAATGTTATAGCCTTTGGAATTTTTGGCTTAATTTTGATTTTATGATATTTGGGATGAAATACACTAGTTTTCTTCAGTAATGGTATAACACATAATTCTTTATCATTTCAATGGATATTTATTATTATGTTGGACCAAGTTCAATTCTAGATGCTAGGATACAATGGTGGACAAAATTGAAAAGGTGTTTTTTTTGAGTGGCTCATTATCTAGTGTGGAAGAAAAAGAAACCAACTTAAAGTATATTAAGCAAGTTCTATGGTTTTTAAGACAGTGATGTGGAAAAATAAAGCAAGGAAGGGAATGAGAAAAGCCAGAGGGATTATAATTTTCAATGGATCAACCTCGCTAAGAGGGTGATGATAGTTGATGAAAGATGCATAGAAAATATAGAAGGAGCTTCCATGCATTTATGAATGAAGCACATTTATGCAGAGAGAACAGTCAATGAGACAGGACTATGTATATCATGCTTGAAGAACAAATAGAACATCAGTGAGATATGAGCCAAGAGATCCGAGCAAGCAGGTGATAAATAGTGGAGTGTTAAGGGATAAGTGCCTAGTGGAGGATAATAAATATAACTTCCTTCCAGTGATAAGGGGGGCTTTAGCATCCTTTGGGCAAAGAAGTGACATGATATAATTTACATTTTAAAACGGCCATTCTGGTTGCTGAGTAGAGAATGACAAGGCCACAGCAGGAAGCTGGGAGAAGAGTTAAAACATCACTCAGTGAAATTCAGTGGTGACCTGGAACCTTAAGGTAAGTTTGGAGGTGCTGAAAGGTTTTTTTTTTTTTTTTTTAAATTGAAGCAAGAGGATTTCTTAGCCATTGGATAAATGATGTGAAGAGGAAAGTCAATCAAGTTCGTCATTATGTTAATATAAGCAATTGTGTTATAGTGTAAATTTAAAATGTCCCTCTAAAATCTCACATGTTCAGGCCTGGGGCTTTTGGAAGGTGGCTTCATCCATTGGTGAGCTCTTGTGTGCTTAGGCGATGAGACCATGTTGGTAGAGATGAGTCACTGGAGGTATGACATGGAAGGGTTTTTCCTGTTCCCAACTCATCTCTTCTCCGTATGCTTCCTAGACACTATGGGTGAGCAGCTTTCTTCCACCATTCCCCTCCGTCATGCCAGCTAACCATAGATGAAGCTTCTGAAACTGTGAGCCAACATAAACCTCTTCCTTTAAACTGCAGTTGGGTATATTGTCCCAGTGATGGGAAAGTGACTAAAATAAACTCAAAAGAGGAGGTTGCCATTATGGTAAGAAAAGCATTAAAAGGAAAAAGACAAGGAGTTCAATTTTATGTTAGATTTGGAATCTCAATTTATGATTTCCATGATGCAATGGTAAAAGAGCTTGGAGAAAATGCAAGGATCTGGTAAACAGAGATGTCTTTCTAAGACTGTACAAAAGAATATAACCTTGGTGTATCCATGCCCTAGTCCCGGCTCAGGGAGGTGAAAGGCATAGCATGGGAAGGCTGAGCTCTGTAGAGAAGCAACATGTGGAAGTGTTCTAAAATATCTACCACACATGAAAAGTGCAAGCTGAATAATCCAACTCTAAATATATTTCTATCATAAAAGTGAAAATTTTATTTCCCTTCATTATTGCAATTTAAAAGATTTCCTTTACTTTTCATAACAACAGGATTTGATGATAATTTTACATTCATCTTAAGCCTACTCTATGTGTTGATGAGCATTTGTCTTTTCTGACTGCTCAGATCTAAATTTTATAGTTCCCTTTCCTATGATCGGTTCTGACTGAAAAGAATTTTCAAAAGATACACTTTTTTTTCCCCAAGAAGGTCAGATAAATAGCTATTCAAAGGAGCAATTACAAAGCAAGATAGAAACTCATTGCACACAATGATGACTATTTGAAAGAGGGGAAAGTCTTAATGGGGAGAAAAAATGATTTTATCAGAGACTGCTTCTTAAAAGTGAAGAACGTCCAGTGTGGCTTGAAAGAAAGAGCAGGTAGCACAAAGGAAGGCCCATTTACAAGACTGGTTAGCCTGGGTACATGGGAAAAGTTCATAGATATATTTTTTGAAGACAATTATGGGCTTTCTCTCTCATTTTCTTTTGCTTTCTGTTTTCAAAAACCACAGTATTTCTAAGAGGCTCATGCTCCTTAACTCTCAAGTGGTTTAAAAATCTAAGTTAGACATATGTTGTTAATACTTTTATATATCAGGGGCCTGAAGCCTAGAAACAATTTTAAACTTAACTTTTTAATTTTGGTTTCCCAATAACGCCTTTTTTTTTCCTGAGCCTGAGGAATTTTACAATGCCAAAAGTTATGAATCATTCTAGACTCAAACCTATAATTGGAGTGGCATGAAACAAATGATTGATTACAAACAAAATGATGGGATTCAGGGGAAGTGTCCTCATTTTCTGACATAAATTTTGGGAACTCTTTATGATGAAGTTGAAAGAGATCGACAGCCTATAACAAGATTAAAGTAAATACAGGGGAATGATTTGAAAACAGTTTTAAAGCAGTATAATATGTTACAATGCCCTCTTTTAAAAAATACAACTTAAGCTTTTGAGGACAAATAACATGTTATCTGTAGCAGAGAAGTAGATTCATGGTAATAGTAGATCAGTGAATAAATTTAAATTGATTTATTATGCTTCAAATTTCATTAATGCTAATTTTTGAGTCTGAAAAAAGATCAACCTTATTTCTCTTGTTGGGGGAGTATTTTCAGATGGCTTTTAAAAATTTTTTCTTTCTTTCTTTCCCTTTCAACTGCTGGAGAGCAACTAGAAACAAATCTGTTCCTTGGAATAAATGTTCAGTCCATATGTTATTTTTCGTGGTAACTGATGGAAGTGTGAAGTCCTCCCCAGTGAATTCTGCCTGCGGTCTTACTCTACCTCCCCAGCCCCCACCCCGCCATATGTAACAGATCTCGGGAGTGGGAAGAGTAATCCCTTTATCATTTGACTTTTGTTGCCCAAAAATTTATCCAGAGTAACAAGAAATTCGTATAGGAATCAGAGGCACTAGTATAGAGAGTGGACAGACAACTAAGCTGTTATGAAGAGCACTGGTGAGAAATGATAGGCAATGTAAAGAAAAAGTAAGTGATGTTGGGGAACACAATCTACACTCCTCTAATCTCTGTGCAGTGAGAGACAGGGAAATTGTCATGGCCATCAGTCTCTTCCCAGCACCACACCTACCTCTCTCTGTGTAATCCAGGGAATTTGTTTATCTGAATCTGAATTTTCTCATCAGGAGAAGAGAAGGCAGTATATAACCCCACAGGGTTAATGGGAGATTTTAATGAAATGAGTCAGAACGAGCGACTGGAGCATAGTAGGTATATAATGAAGGTTAGTTTCCTTCTTCTCAACCTTCCCTCACACTGTCATCCTCATTATTAATGATGACAAGCTCTGGTTTGTGTTTCAATGGTCTGTGAGAATTTAACCAAGACTACGGATGTAATCAGTGCATGTTTTATAACAAAAGATTTACAGAAATTCTCTTCCATATTAGAAAGTCTGAAGGAGTTCACTTCTTTTGACAAAACTTACCACGCAGCTCAGTAATTTGGGAATTTGTGTACAGACCAATATTCAGGAGAATCTAACCCCAGGGCAGCTACTTTGTGCTGGCAAAAGAATCTTTGATGTCTGAATGGGTCTGAGTGTTCTGCTGAGAGCCAAATGTGTGGGGTAGGACCCCTTGTGAATTAAAACATCAAAAAAGATTTGCATTAATTTCCTGCAAACCAAATATATAGAGTTTCATGCAGCTTTAATTGAAATGTAATAACTGTTTACAGATTTGACTGCACCATCACCATGCAGTAATTGTTTTTCCCACACCAAGCAAATGAGGGATGAAGTAAATGTGCCTAGCAGGGTTTGCAAGTGCAGTAAAATGTTGCTAAAATGGATGCCATGAATGATATCTTCCTTGTCTTGAGTGCAAGCAGAACTGCATCTCGATGGAGTCAAGTCACTGAGGGCCTTGGGTATCAGAAGAGACCTTTATTACTCCAAATACTCAGATTCAGTAAACATGAAACTGTGTCTTCTCAAAAAAGAAATATTGGCGAAAGTTACTTATTGTTTGTTTTTCATATGTTCTGCATAGTATTGGGCTAAACCAATAAGAGGCCTTTTGGCTTTTTACTCACAATATATATGTTAGCATCTCTACAGAAGATGGAAAGAGAGAATGCAAAGAATGGTGGGAAACTTGAAGATTTCTAATGAATCCCAGTGCGGTTTCTTCACTGGAAAAATGATTAAGAGTCATTTATATGCTCAAAACAACTAAAACTATGCCTTAAAAAAATAAACAATATTTTGGGAATAATGACACAATAAAAGAAAAAGTGTATTTGCTCTCTCTCCAAACCCAAACACTTCAGGATATCTTTATAAATGGCAAAATAATCAGGGGAAAGGGTATTTCTACCTTTTGAAAATTTTATAGGAAGAATATTTGAGAAGTAAACTAGCTTTTTTGAGAGTTGTGAAGCCTGTATTATTTTATCCACTTCAAAGATAAGGAATCTAAGGTTCTGGGAAATTATATTCCCCGTGGAGAATAAGTCAAACCAACTTTGTATTTTCTCAAAAATTAATGGTTCCTGTGTTAATGGGGTATTGGGGTGCCTAGCTGTCCATTCCAGGCTCTTCTTGTCCTGTTTAAAGAATTGGAAAAGTGAAAAATGTAGAGGTTTTACATTTATTAAAGGTGTTAAAGGTAAGATTAAAGGTAGGAAAAGAAGTATGCTGTGTAGAGCAAGTGTGGGCTTGTTAAAGGAGAATTATGGTTTAGGAAGGTCAATTATGACTGCTTAGGCATTACTTATCACTTCTGAGGCTATGTAAAGAGCATCTTAGCTCCTCTAGTTTTTCTTTCTACGAGTTGTTTCATTTGCCACGATGAGACTCAAGCTTGCCTGACCATGTGGCTTTCATTGAAAGCATGTCGACATTCTCCTCTTTAGTGATGCAGCTTTTTGCAAAAAGCACAGCTACCTCTTGTCCTCTGGGGTCCAACAATCTCCCTTCTTGGAAGGTTGGGTGATTCACCAGAGTTACAGGGTCATTTCAGAGGGGTCTCATCTGCCCTTGGTCCTGGCTGACCTTGCAGGGCAAGAGTCAAAAATATTGACATTCCTCTTCTCACTGTTATCTTCCTTAGGTTTGATCTCCAGAAGGACAGTTAGACTAGTGTTGCAATGGGAACAGTGAATCCTAATCATATCATAATCCTTTCTGAATATTTGTCACTTTGAAATATAAAGTATGAGCAGACAACTGCTACCCCTTTCATTAATCATAGTAAGCATTAGCTGTAGGAGTAGTGCCATCTTCTGTCTGTCCAACCATTGATAGCCTAACATCTTAACACACTCTTTATGTTGTCCTTTATAAGCCATATTCCAAAGTCTTTACCTCCTGGAGTTGGCTCATCTAAGGAAATGTCACCAGACAGTGTCCAAGGAGGTCCCCAAGTAGAGATGGGGAACCTTGGCTCTTCCCAACCAAAGGACAGGTTTGGCGATGTTCATCACAGAAAATAATTTTCAGGATCAGTCAAAAAGAGGCATATCCCCGGTACCAAAAAAAAAAAAAAAGGCATAAAGAGATTTATTTAGGTGAAATTTTAAAAGTATGCACTCAGAGCAGTAGAGTACATACCCTCTGGAGGCAGGTGTCTTCAATTCCATTTAAATCAAAATATTTAGGAAACCCTAGTGGGTCAAAGAAAAACAATATTTTTGTTATTAGAAATGATCTTGAAATTTAAATCATTACTTTTATACAGTGTATTTTGTGATTCAGAAAGTTAAAAATAAAATCCTGAAATACAGTGCCTAGATGTCAGGTTCCCGCTCTTAAACACAAAAACTTCAACATAAATTTCTCAGCGATATTTTGAAGAATAAATGAAAAACAACAATTACAAAGCAGTTCAGAAATATGACTTTCTATGATGATGGTTTTGTGGTAACTGAAGCAGGCACGTTTCAGCATATGGCAGTCCTTCCTTGTGTAATGTGGGGCAAATAAGCTTTTCTAAAGCTCCAATTTGTGCATCTATAAAGCACAATCCTAGTGTTGTATATCTCACAAAATAGGAAAGTGCATATGGGAGTGTGATGTGGTTGTTAATACACAGTCAAAATCCACTACTAATTTTTATTAACACACTAACTCCAGCTATATTGGTAGCTATCAACTACAAGCACAATCACACATTTTCTAAATAAAAAGAATCAGCCCTCTTTATTCTTTCAATTCTTTGTCAACACATCTCACACTAACATTCTAAGAATTTGTTTCTAAGTGCAAATGTTGGCAAGATACTTTTATAAAGACTGGAGATTTTAGGGTTGGAGAATAACTGTGGTTGGCATCTTTTCTAGAACAATGACAGTTTTCACATAAGAATTTTAAAAATAAAAACCCTCTACTGAGAATTTTTATATTAATTTTGCTCATCACTGTATTTTAGGTTTCCATGTTGCATCATTTAACCTAGACTATACGTAAATAGGGAAATAGTAGAATAGTGATATCTTGGTAGACAAAATAATGCTCCATTCCCAAGATGTCCTTGTCCTAATCCTCACATCTGAGAATATTCCAATATACATGGGCCCTTGTAGATGCACTTAAGGGTTTTAGGGAAATTATCTTGGACTATCTCAATTAGTCCACTGCATTCACACAAATTTTTAATCACAATAAACAGAAGAGTCAGGAAAGGAGATATGAAAAGGAAAGTGGAAGACAGAGTGCCATTGCTGGAAAAGGCCAGAAACCAAAAATGGGAGGCAATTTCTAGAAGTTGGAAAAGGCAGGGGACAGATGTCCTTTAGAGTCTCCAGAATGAGCGCAGCCTTCTTGCTACCTTGTCTCTGGTCCTGCAGGACCCATTTTTATTTTTAGCCTCCAGTCCACCAAATTTGTCATAATTTGTTGCACCAGAAATAGGAGACTTTTCCTATAAGTGCCTATTATACTATACCTGAAAAGTTACTATTATGACAAACATTTAATCTTTGTCTTTATAAAGATAAATATACCTTATATCTTATATATAAAAATACACAGTGTTGAAAGGAATATACAATATTACTATTGACTTACAAGTTATTTAACTTAAAGAAGTCAAGGATTAAATCATTCTAGAAGTGAAATGGAAATAGACATAGTAGCCTTACTCAAACTTCAAATGAAAAGGTGTTTTTCTTTTCTTTTTTTCAAAGCTATTATTGTCAAATATTCAATAACCTTAACCATAATCTAAATATAATCAAAATACTGAGTTGAATGCACTTTAAGAAATGGCTTTGCTATAGATTTGGGGTCATGCTGTCCTATGATATGTTGTGTGGTTTTATTCAAATATAAGTTTTCAGTATCTGAAAGGAAAACTCAAAGAATTAGAGTATTGTTTTAATTCTTTGTGTTTTTCAGGAATATCTTTTAAAATGGAAACTCATAAAGAATTTTTAATATAATTTGTTTACAGAAATGATTTAAAAGAAGTAAATATATTACCTTCTCATCTATTTTTGTTGAATTAGGGTTATAATAAATTTTAGTAGACTTAATGAAATGAATTTCATTGCCAAGTCAATTTGTTTTTAAGTTTGATAAAGTAAAATCCAGAAAGTAAAACCTTTATTTCCTCTTCTTGTTGCTAAACTGGCTGTTGAAATATCCCAGCTCTGTACGTTTGAATCCATTGTTCTATTTTGCTAGTCAACCTCAATCTACTCACCAGTGGTTGTTCCTCATTCAAAACAAAAGGGACATTCAAATACAGAACTGTACTAAATCATCTCAAGGATATAAACTACTCTATCGACTAACGTGCAAATTTTAACAAAATTTTAACAAACCTCGTAAAATTAACATAGAGCTGCCTCCAGCAAGGTGTTCTCATACTGTATTGTGCTTATTTTTGTTTTGTTTTGTTCTGGTACCAGGGATTGAACTAAGGACCTTGTGCTTACAAGGGAGGCACAGTACCACTGAGCTAAATCCCCAGCCTGTATTGTGCTTATTGACTGACAGAAGAAGACTGATGGATGATCCAAATTTCAAATCTTTAAATGAGAAAAATTCTTCCAAAACTAAAAATTGTAGACCAAGTGAAACACTGATTTAACTCTTTATTTTTATAAATATTGTGGGATAATTGGGGTAAGCATGATTCAGTGATTCATAGAACGTTAGATGTGCCATGGGTCTTAGATATTTAGCCCAACCCTCTAAATTTACATGCAGAGACACATGCCTAGATGTTACCAGTTATGGTTAGATAGGGGCAGAATTGAAATTGAAATCGAGTATAAAGATTTATGAAGTGCACAGTTCACAAATTTCACTATTTCTCTTTGAAAAGGTAATCAGCAAATAATACTATACAAAATATTATCCTTTATTTTGTTGATACAGGATAGAACTCTTGAAAAGTGGTTAAATTTATTCTAAGTTCCTTATTAAATAGTATATACTTCTAGCAGGCAATAAAACCTGTTACTCAGTTACACATCAGGCAGCATCTACTTTTGGATTACTACCAAGGGCTGGGAAATAACCACACAAGTAGCTGTGTTTGAGGAAGAGACTGAAGAATGAGGGAAAAATGAGAGACCAGAAACGATTTATTACTCTGTTTTATAAACTTCCTTTGCTTAACACCAGGAACTCTCCCTGCCACAACATGCTAATTAACTTCTCTGCCACAAATTCCACAATTTGTGAAATAGGTATGAAACAAAATTTACGTAGTAAGATCATTCTGAAGATTAAATTTACTTCGTAAAGTGCTTAAACTTTGCTTATGTAGGAGAGAAAACATTTTATCTCTACCTTCTTAGTGTTTTTGGTGGGACATACAAATTTAATTTACATAAGATGGATTAAAAGGAGAAAGGCATACAAATTTGTTTAATAAAATTTGATATGACACAAGAAGCCTCTAAGAAAACGAAGACTCAATGCTGTGGTTAGAGTTGAATATTTATATACTGAATTTGGACAAAAAACTATTATGTGGTGAAAACCTAGTAAAGAAGGAAACTTGGGCTACAGTAGTTGATCATGGAGAAGAGATCAGGAAAATAAGGGAAACTTTGTAATATTTGTTTGTGTGAATTTCTCCCTACCTAAACTTCCCATCCCTGGTGATAAGAATGTAGTTTTCCTCTTGGTAAAGAAAGGACAATCTCCCACATGAGATTTATCTTCTTTCTGGAAGAAAAAGAGGAAATCAGAGTATTCTTTTCACACCTGCTGTCTCTCGAGTGATTTTGGCTCAAAATAATACTTATGCCAAAATGGCATGTTTTAGGATGTAAATTCTGCCACCTTTTACTTAGGCCTCATACATTCTGAATAAGCAATAGCTACTACCAGTGGTTCTCAACCAGAGGTTAATTTTGAGGACATTTTTCAATGTCTGGAGACATTTTTAGTTGTCACAACTGGAGGGAGAGTCCTGGAATCTACTGGGTAGAGGCCAGAAATACTGCTAAGCACCCACAAGGCATAGGGCAGGGTCCACAACAAATAAATGTCATTATTTATTTGAGGCTGAGGTAGAAAATCTTGAGTTATTGCTGCTGCTATTACTACTATTCCTGCCACTGCTCCTGAGTAATAATACAATGTGAGTATAGTTTTTTTAAAATGTTTTGTTGGTATTTACTTTATTTTCATACAAAGATAATTTTTTTCAGATAATAACAAGTTCAGGTGTTTGGAATAAATGGTATTTAGCCAAAGTCTATTATTGTAATGGAAAAATTGCTTCCCATGGATAATATGTTTACTAAACTAACTTTAATTCAGAAGAAGGGAAAATCAGTGTAGTGACAGTATCACTAAAGCTGGTCAGAATCCTAGGTATTGAAATCAAAAGTGCTCTTCAAAGGCCAGTTTAACATTAACATTCTCAGTCTGAGATGTAGCTTAGTGGTGTCGCACCTGCCTGGCAAGTGGAAGGTCCTGAGTTCTATCCCAGGTACCGAAAAAAAAGAAAAGGATTCTATAGCTATGACTGAATCAAAATCATTCAAGCCCACCAGTTGAAAGGTAAAGAATGTTGATTTGACTGCATAACATTCAAGGGCTTTTAAGTTATCAGTAACTGGTGTCATAAATGTGTGGTTATATTATATTTTTCTAAATTTTGAATTTAGCTTGCTGAGAGGAGGAAAATAGCAAGATGAAAGCAAGGAGTGAGGCAAGAAATTTCTATTCTATGCCATTGTAATCATGTGCTCTCTTTGGGATTAATTAGAGCTGGAAATTTTATTTGAAAGCATGTTTTAAATTTTACATGTTGCTGTTAATTACTTCTGAAGGAAACTCCTCAAATTTATTTTTCTGTATATAGGCTTATTCCTTACTATCTGCAGATGTTCAGAAGTAAATGCTCACATTTGAAAATATACACAAACATATATCATATCTACCTCTCTGTCATTGTAGACTACTGTTCATGTCATTAGGCATAATGACTGTGGAGGTTTCCAGGTTCTAAAATCTAACACTTATTCTGATTATATGTTAATTATGTAGTAAGTGCTACTTGGTTCAAAATGGATTTTGAAACAGAAATTAACTGAGTTTTTATGATTTATCACTAGAGAAAAAAATGAGATTGCCAAGCTTTGAATGTAACTTTGGGTAATCTTAAGAAATAAATTTGAAATAAATATGCAAGAATTTAAAGTTCAACTTACTCTAATTCATTGAAATTCACAGTTTTTAAAAAATTATTTTGGCTTTGTTATCAAATTTTCCATCATCATCATCTGTATTCTTTTTTCCGTACTGCCCTCCTTCTACCCATATAATACTAAAGCTCTGCATTACTTGGATTTGGAAATAACCTAAGGAAAAACTTCTTTCCCATAAACTACGGGCTTCTATTTTACAGACTTTTTCAGTAGTACATGACTTGTGATAAGACTATGCGAAATCCTTCTTCCAAGCCTAGTAATTCTCCCTGGAGCCCAGTGCTTCATAATTTTGCCCAAATGATGGCAAAATCTTTTCTGTGAGCAGGATCCAGCTGGGATGATCCGACTCTTCTCCCCTTCAACCCACTTCCATTCCCCTCACTAGACATCTTCTCCAACTGTAACTCAGGCAAATACTTCCCTTCATGCCCACAACTCTTTAAAGGATTTGAAATAAAATCCAGACCTTCGTATTTATTTGCTGCTTAATTTGTATTATTTTGGCCTTGGCAGTACCCCCATGTCTTCAGATAATTGTTTCCTGAATGCTCTGGTTAAAATACCACCCAGTCCATCAGTCTAATCTCTCTTGGCCTCCATTACTTTCTGTATAGCTCTTGCTGTGCTTGAAAACTTGTGTCAACATTTCTGCTACTTTATGTATATTGTCAGTTATGCCCGTTACAGTCTTAAGTCCATTAGGGTAAAGATTTTTGGTTTGTTATGATTACTGTTGTGCACAGATTAGCATTGATATATAGTAGTTACTTGTATTTTTTTAAACTCATATCACAACATATAAGGCAGGCAAAAGTTTTAAAATAACTCAAATTTATTCTCTCATGGTTTCGTAGATCAGAAATACAGCTGCTCAGGATCTCATCAGGATGAAATCAAAATATTAACTTGGCTGGGCTATTTTCTGAAGTTTAGGGTCCTATTTCAAATTCACATGGCTGCTGGCGTAATTCAGTTCCTTGTGGTTGTGGCGCTGAGCTAGCTCCCTGTTCTCTGGCTGATTACTGGCTAGAGGCTGCTTTCAGCTCCCAGAGACCTCTGAGAGGGCCTTGCCATGTGGCCCCTTCCCTAAATTTCTCTGACTTTGAACCTCTATGACTTCTTCTGTTCTCACAACTACCATCTGATTAGGGGAGGCTCTCCTACACTCCAAGGGAGGAAATTATGCCTGCGTTCAAGATTAAGGGCCATCACCTTGGGAGCCAGTTTAGAATTTTGGCAACGTGCTCAATGCATTCTGAATTTCTAAAATTTGGCTTTTTAAACTTCTGTGATAAATTTCTAAAATTCAAGAATATAAAAATAATAATTGCTGAGTTAAGTTTTGCTAAGAAATTATTTTGTTCTTTTGTTTTAATTTAACTCTATTATGAACCTTCCTATAAATTTTAAAAAAGCAACTTTGTTAAACCAATGATAAAGCAGAATTTGGTAATCAGTTTATGGGCATGCCATACTTGTTCATAACAACTGACTGAATTAGAAAATGAAATTTAGCTTCTCATTTGAAACCACTTTCTTAGTCTAATGTTTATCTTTTCTCTCCAATGTTTTTCATTTTCTAATAAGAATTTTGATGACATCCTTATAATATTACCATCTCCTGACATTTTGTTAAATCTATTAATACTCAACATAAAAATTACTAATATTATTTATGAATACATCCTTATCATGATAGTCATACTAAGCAAGAAAGTACAGCGTTTTTGGACTTATTAACCTCTGTCTGAATTTTGATTCTATTCTTTATTTGTTTTAAGTTATAAAAAACATCTGCTTCTACCTTGGTCTATCAATAAAATGTGGAGAACACTGAACTGAAAAGATAGGTGTAAGAAATCATTTGTAAAAGCAGCACAGTAGATATTCAGCAAAACATTGAAAATGAGATTTCTTTCCCCAGGTGCAAGATACAGTATAGATGTGGATCATGGTCCAAGGGTACATGCTATAAATGCATATTCTTAAGCCTTTTCTCAGAATTACTAGGTCAAATACTTTGGAAGAACCTTAGGAGTGTGCATGAGAAATAAACATCCCAACTTGTTATTTGCACACTAATGTTTGAAAACCACACTTAATTCATCAGATAGAAATGAAATGCATTTTTAATATATGTACTGGAAAAATATTTTCATATCTGCAATGAAATATTCATTATGTAAAAGTCCAGATTTTATCTGTTTTGTTAAATTCTGCATACTACATGTCAGATGTCATGTATTAAAATATATACTATGTAATTTAAGAATAGTTTTCCTCCTGTTCCCAATGTGATTCACACTGAAATTACTGCATCCCTCCAGTGTCTATGTTTCTATTTTCCTGTCTCTATTTTCAAAAACAAAATTAAACAAGGTAAATTATATTCACATTCTGATCCCTCAGTTTCACATTATAAAATAGGCTTATTTCTGTTGACTTATGTTTGGTCTTTTGATAAGAAGCAGGATGTGATGTTCACACATTAAGTATATCTTAATCTAGAAATATATGTACTAGTATATAATCACATTTTTGGAATACAAATCAAGATATGGTTAAAATGGATAAAGACAGAGGAAAAAGAGTTGACTGAAACCTGGGAAGTCAGCCAAAATTCCAAGGGTCACTGATTGTTCATATGTGTAATTCCACTACTGAGTAAAGAGTAAGGATAAACCCTTAAATTTTCTTTTTGAGGTTTTTACATTTTAACTCTTATAAATTAAATTTAAAAGGATGTCTTTTTTTTTTCTAGAAACCTGTCCCTACCCTGACCTTGAGCTGTCTCTAGCTCGTACTTCTGATTAGAACCATGTGCACAATATTTTTAGTAGGATAGAAGCTGATCATTTCAGAGCAGCATAACTAGGCTCATAAAAAGCTTTATTGGTATCATTCTTTGAAACTGGGAGACAGTGTGGCCCAATTTCCTACTGTGTCATATCAGCTCTATGTATTACATTTGTCCCCACATAAGGCACTGCAAAACACCCAGATGCCTTTTCTAAAGTACAATTTAAAAACAATGAAATAAACCCCAGACACAACACGCTCTTGACAGATACCACTGCTCTGAAGTTTTCAGAAGATAATTAATTTGGCCAAATGCTGCAGGTATAGCTTGGCCTTCTTTATTTCTGGGATTGGTGGGCCTCATGGATTTAGGAGATTACAATACATGGGTCAAATATCCAAAACTGATATGGCCATTTTAGAATTTCCAGTGGCATGTGGCTTTTTTCTTGGAGGTTAGCTGCATATGTTGGCTAAACTGCTCACATGAGGGAGTGAATTTAATCTAACACCATCTGAACAAAAGATTTTTTTTTTGGTACCAGGGATCGAACTCGGGTCCTTGCGCTTGCACAGGAGGAGATACCACTGAGCTAAACCCCCAGCCCCTGTTTTTTAAATAAATAAAGGACCCCCAATATCTCCGTAGTTGCTGTAATATTCCAAATAATATGTTATTAAATTTGAAAGATATTTCTTGGTGACAAATATGACAAAAGCTGTGTAAAGAGTTCATACAGATAATAAAGAGCCAAATTAACAAATGAAGTGTATAATACTATTGAAAACTAATTTACATTTATTTTATGTCAGGCCTTTTGCAAACACCATAAACTTTTGAGACAGACTACCTGGACTCAAACTCCGGAAAATAATTAGCTGTGAATTTTTATGGGTCATAGTTTCATCAGTTATGTAAGAGCTATAAAATTAATTACTTAGAATTGTTGTGAAGAATAAAAATATCTGTGGTGTTTAGACTATTGTGTAGCACATCCTTAATGCGTAATGAATAACTATTCTCAATGTTAACTACAACTTAATAATGATTAGTAATAAGTAAAATAATTAATAAAAAATTAATGATATTATTATCAGTAATAATGTTACATTACACTTAGTGATGACTATTATGAAGGAAAATATTCATCATTATTAATTTTATTGGTACATTTTAGGTATACAATATAGTGACATTCATCACTGGAAATTTGCACCCTTACATAAGCTCTCTTGGTTCTTATTTTTTCCCCCTTCCCCTGCCCTCCCTTCAACCCCTCCTTCCCTCCCTATTTACAAAGACTTTGTTTCCATTTTTTCTTTTTCTCATATTAATTCCATTCCCTTCTTTCCTTTCCCCTACCCCTCCCACTTCCCCTTCCTCTTTGCCCCTTTCCTTCCTATTTCACATTATCTATTATATCTTTTAGCCCTTATTTACACTTTCAGCTTCTCATGCTAGAGAAACTATTTGGTATTTACACATGTGTGTCCTATTTATTTCATGTAAGAGTATCACCTCAATCTGCATCCATTTGGCTATAAATGTCTCTAATTTTCTTTTTTTATGGCTGAGTAGCACTCCATTTTATAAAAAAGCCACATTTTCTTTATCCAGTCTCCATTTGATGGACATTTGTGCTGTTTCCAAGTTTTAGCTATTACAAACTGTGATGCTATGAACATGGGTGCACATATATCACTGTGGTATGATTCTTTTAATTCTTTGGGGAGGATCCCCAGCAGAGGAATAGCTTGGTCAAATGGGACTTCCAGTCCTAGTTCTTTGAGGTATCTCCATACTGATTTCCACAGTGCTTGCACCAGTCTACACTCCCACCAGCAGTGGAGCAGGGTTCCTCTTTCTGAATAGCCCTGCCAGCATTTGTTACTGGTTGATTTCATGATAGCAGCCATTCTTTCTGGGGTGAGGAATCTCAATGTTGTTTTTATTTGTACCTCTCGAATGACCAGTGATGTTGAATATTTTTTCAAATGTTTATTTACTATTTCTACTTCTTTGTCTGAGAAATGTCTGTTCATTTCAGATGCTCATTTTTGGATTGGGTCTTTCAATTTGGGAGGCCTGATTTTTTTAAGTTCTTTATAGATTCTAGATAGTAGGCTTTTGTCTGAGGAATCGCAGGTGAAAATATTTTCCCACATTGTGGACTGTCTCTTCACACGACTGGTGGTTTTTCCTGCTGTGCAAAAGCTTTTTAATAAGATCCCACTTGTTGATTGTTTGTGCTAGTTCACAGGCAACTGAGGTTTTGTTCATAAAATCTTTTCAGACAGCAATGTCTTCAAGTGTTCTCCCTAACCTCTGTTCCAGCCGCTTCAGCATTTCTATTTTAATACTTAGATCTTTAATCCACTTCGATTTTAGTTTAGTGCATGGTGAGAGATATAGGTCTAGTTTGAATCTTTGGCAAGTAGAAACGCAATTTTTCCAGCACCATTTCTTAAAGAGGCTATCTTTCCTCCAGTGAGGGTGTTTGGCTCCTTTGTCAAAGATAAGGTGGCTGAGTGTGTCTGGAGTTGTTTCTGCATCTTCTAATCTGTTCCACTGGTCCTCAGGTCTATTTTTTTGCCAGTACCATGCTATTTTTATCACAGTAGTTTGTAGCATAGTTTCAAGTTGGGGATTGTGATATCCCCTGCCATGTCTCTGTTGCCTAGAATTGCTTTTGCTATTCTAGGTCTATTGCTCCAAATGAATTTTTGGATTGTTTTCTCAAGGTCCATGAAGTATGCTGCTGGGATTTCAACTGGGATTGTGTTGAATCCATACAGGAGTTTTGGAAGTATGGCCATTTTCTTTTTTTTTCTTTTGGTACTGAGGATCGAACTCGGGTCCTTGCACTTGCTAGGCAGATGGAACCACTGGACTAAATCCCTGGCCCTATGGCCATTTTCACTATGTTGATCCTTCCTACCCGGGAGCAGGGGATGTCTTTCCATTTTCTGATACCATCTTCAATCTCTCTTTTCAGAATGCTTTAATTTTCAGAGAAGAGGTCTTTGATTTCTTTTGTTAGGTTGATTCCTAGGTATTTTAATTTTTTGGATGCTATTGTGAAAAAAATTGTTTGCCCTATTTCTCTCTCAGTGAGTCTGTTTTTCTTGTAAAGTTATTGATTTTTGTGTGTTGACTTTGTAGCTAGCTACTTTATTGAATTTGGTTATTAAGCCTAGAAGATTTTTGGTGGAGTTCTTGGGTTTTCTATATAGAGTACCTTGTCATCTGCAAATAATGACAATTTGACTTCTTCATTTCCTATCTTTCTTCCTTTTATTTCTTTTTCTTGTCTAATTGCTGGGGCTAATGTTTCCAAAACTATGTTGAACAGGAGTGGTGATAGTGGACATCCTTGTCTTGTTCCTGATTTTAGTGTGAAGGATTTTAGTTTTTGACCATTTAGTATGATATTGGCTGTTAGTTTTTCATAGATGGCTTTTATCAGATTGAGGCGGAGACCATCTATTACAATTTGTCATAGGTTTTTATCACAAATGGGTGTTGGATTTTGTTGATTGCTTTTTCTGCATCTATTGAGATGATTATATGGTTTGGGTACTTGGCTCTATTGACATAGTTTATTACATTTACTGATTTGCATATGTTGAAGCATTCCTGCATCCCTGGGATTAATTCTACTTGGTCAGGGTTTATGAACTTGATGATCTTCTGCATTCTATTTACCAGTATCTTATTAAGGATTTTTGCATCTACGTTCATTAGTGAGTTTGGCCTATAGATCTCTTTTTCAGTTGGGTCTTTCTCTGCTTTGGTGATCAAGGTGATGCTTACTTCCAGGAATGTATTTGGGAGTATTGCTTCCCTTTCAATTTCACTGAAGAGTTTTAACAGTAGTTTAGTGGCAGTAGTTCCTCTCAAAATGACTTGGAGAATTCAATGGTGAAACCATCAGGACCCGGGCTTTCCTTAGTTGGTAAATTTTTAATTGCATTTTCAATTTCATCAATTGATATTGGGTTGTTTACAATTTTTAGGTCTTCTTGATCAACTTTGGTAATTCATACTTATCTAGGAATCTGTCCATTTTTTCTGTATTTTTCATCTTATTGGCATATAGGTTCTCGAAGTAGTTATTGATGATCCTCTGGATATCTGCTGGGTCCGTTGCAATTTCATCCTTTTCTTTCCTAATTGCATGGATTTGGGCCTTTGCTTTCCTTTTTCTGATAAGATTGGCTAAGGGTTTGTTAATTTTGTTCATTCTTTTGAAGAACCAACTCTTGGATTCATTGATTTTTTTGTATCATTCTCTTAGTCTCCATTGCATTTATTTCTCCTCTGATCTTTATAATTTCCTCCCTTGTATGATTTTTAGGTTTGTCTTACTCTTCTTTTCTAGGAGCTTGAGATCAGCATCAGGTTGCTTAATTGGGATTGCTGTTTTCCTAGTATGAGTACTCACTTATATGAATTTCCCTCATAAGACCACTTTCATTTTGTCCCATGGATTCCAATAGGTTGTATTGTCATTGTCATTTACTTGTAGGAACTGTCTGATTTCTTCTTTAACTTCCTCTGTGACCCATTGGTTATTCAGAAATGTGTTGTTCAATTTCCATGTTTTTATGAAATTCTTGCAGTTTCTTTTGCTATTTTGATCTCTAATTTCATCGCACTATGATCTGATAATATACAGGGGATAACTTCAATTCCTTTGCACTTACCTAAATATGTTCTATGTTGTCTATTTGGGAGAAGGACCCATGTCCAGCTGAAAAGAATGTGTATTCTGATTTTGTGGGGTGGAACACTCTGTAAACATCTGTTAAGTTCATTTGTTCAAGAGTTGATTGAGTTCTCATTTTGTTGCTTATTTTTTGTCTAGTTGATCTATCTGTGACAGTGGGCTATTGAGGTCCCCCACTACTATTGTGTTAGTGCTTATTTGATTTTTCATCTCCATTAGTATTTGTTTTATTTAGTTTGGTGCACTAGTGTTTGGTGCATATATGTTTATGATTGTCATCTCTTCCTCTTGGATTTTTCCCTTTACAAGGATCTATCGTCCTTCTTTGTCTCTCTTAATCAGTGTTGGTTTGAAATCCAATTGATCTGCCAAGAGAATAGCTACTCCTGCTTTTTTTCCCATTCCTGTCACATGGAGTATTTTTTTCCACCCTTTAACTTACAGTCTATGAGTTTCTTTTTGAATTAAGTGTGTTTCTTGTATGCAGCATACTGTTGGATCTTGCTTCTTGACCCATTCTGCCAGTCTATTTCTTTTGATTCGTGAATTGAGACCATTCACATTGATGGTTATAACTGATATGTATTGATTTATCATTGTCATGACTTTTTCTTTTTGTTGGATTCTCCCCCTTTGCATTTAATTTCTTGTCATGCCTGATGGATTCATTTTGCTGTGCTTCCTGGAGTTGTGATCATCATTGTCTTTTCCTAGGATATTACCTAAGATTTTTTGGAGTGCTGGATTGGTATTTATGAAGTTCCTAAGTGCTCTTTGTCATGAAAGTATCTTATTTCTCCATCAATTTTGAAAGATAGTTTTTTATTTTTATTTTTTTTTTGGTACCGGGCATTGAACTCACGTCCTTGTGCTTGCACAGCAGGTGATAAAACCACTGAGCTAAATCCCCAGCCCTTTTTTTTTTTTTGAAAGATAGTTTTGCAAGGTGCATCAATCCGGATTGGAGGCTGTTTTCCTTTAGGGCTTCAAATGTGTCACTCCAAGCTCTTCTTGCCTTGATGGTATGTGTTGAGAAGTCTGCTGTGATTCTGATGGGCTTCCATTTGTATGTGATTAGTTTCTTTTCTAACTGCTTGTAGAATTTTGTTCTTCTGTTGGGTTTCTGGAATTTTAACCATTATATGCCTATGTGTAGATATTTTTTGATCAAGGCTAGTTGGAGTCCTATACGCTTCACTTATCTGTATGTCAAGTTCTTTTCCCCTGCTTGGAAAGTTTTCTGCCATCACTTCTCTGTACAGTTTTTTTTTTAATGTCATCTGCACTCTCTCCTGTTTCTTCACTAACTCCAATCAATCTTATGTTATTCTTCTTTGCATCATCTAGCAGCTGCTGGATTGATTTCTCATGTTCCCTTATAATTTTAAGCAATTTTTCTTTTCCTGGTCACTAATTGCAATCTTATCTTCTATATCTGAAATTCTATCCTCACATTGGCACATTCTGCTGTGTAAACTTTCAATGGGGTTTTTATTCTCCTGGAAATCTGTTTGCATTTGTTTTATGGATTCCATTTGTTTCCTATGTTGGGATTCCATCATGTTCCTCAGCTCCTCTTTTTTTTAAATCTGTGTCTCTCTAGATTTATTAATCATGTCTTGCCCTATAGGTACAATCTGTGCTGTTATCTGGGAAATTATTTCTGATTTCACTTTTTCCAGATCCTCTTTTGTTGCCAGTTCAGTGAACCCAGGTGGTTGAGTGTCAGATTTTTCCATCTCATTTCCCTTTGAGGTTTCTTTAGGTGATCTGGAAGTCTGGTTTTGAGACTTGTTTATGTGTCTTCTCATTTCTATAGGGGGTCGGTGGGTGGGGAGGGTGATTGTGTGTGCTGTTGGTGCATGTGTGGCTCATCTCCTCCATGCTGGGGGGGGGGTTGCTCTGCTCCTCTGTGCTGGCGGTGGTGGTACAGCAGCCTGAAAGGCTCAGCTCCTCACCATTGTGGGGCTGTTCTTTGGCACTGGTGGCAGTGGTACAGAAACATGAAAGGGTCAGCTCCTCAGGGCTTTGGGGGCTCCTTGGTGCTGGGGGCAGTGATATGGTAGCCCAAAAGGCTCACCTTCTTGGTACTGGGAGGGGGCTCCATCATTATTATTTTTTTGTTTTGGTACCAGAGATTGAACTTGAGATCTTGTGCTTATGAGGCAGGCACTGGAACCACTGAGCTAAGTCCCTGGACCTCTATCATTATTGATATCATAGTAAAACCAGGAATAGTGATAATACACTGCATCTCCTATTATTATTTAACCATTATCTCTTCTAGCTTTACAAAAACCTTCTTAACCCTGGTTCTAGGTACTTCTTTATGAAGGAACTTAGTGTTGGGGGAACATCTACCACTTCTGCAAAAATTTTGTTAGCAAGTTCTTATAAGCATCCCTGAACACTGAAAATTCCAGATAGGATCCAAGCAATGTCCAAAGACAAAGATTCATCAATCTATCCATCCACCCACCCATTCATTACCAAATTGATTATTATAAACTAAACAGTGTGACAGGCATTGTGGATGCAGACACTGAAAAAACAACAAAAGCTTTCTTGGGTTTATAATTGAATAAAGAAGACAGATCACAATCAAGCAAACAAATGCACCCTCTATAATCATCTGTGTGAATAGACTTTCTACATAGGAGAATGGTTGAATGGTTCCAGTAAATCTAGTGATCTGAACATTTAGGTTGAGATTTGCATGGCAAAAAAGAAATGTGGAAAGTTTAAAGGAAAGTGCATACTGAGAAGCAGGAAAAGTTAGGAAAAAAATGACCTAACATAGGAAAATCTTGGAACATTTGAGAAACCAAACCATAGGTCAAGACAACGGGGTTGGCATAGTAGACAAGTAACACAGTGGGAAGTAATTTTGGAGAGGTAGATAGATGGGGGTCCATTCAAAGAGAGCTTGATAAGCTAATGTGCCACAGTTAAGAGTTGGCAATAAAAAGCCAATTACAGTCAAACAAGAAAATTGAAAAGATGTTCTCAGGGTATCACAAGAACCCACAGGACTCTACCCTTTGCAGCCTCAAAATTGCAATGCTGAAAGACTTTGCTTTGAGAAAAAAGACCCTGGGCACTTTGTTCCAGAATTGTGGTAGTCTAGTGTATTTGGTCCTCCATATTGGGATCAAAATGCTCAGCCTTCCAGGTGTTCATCCTGCAACCAAGAGAGAAGGAAGCCTGGCTACTACTCCAGCTGGCAGCAGACCCTGATTTCACCCACATGATGCTGGTTTTAGGTGCAGGAGTTATGAAAACAGAAAGGCTGCTACCCAGACTTCAGAAGAAGGCTTGGCAGACTAGGTAGCTTGTCGCTGAGAAGGCAGTGTAGAAAGCTGTAAGTGTGAAGTCAAAAGTGCAGTAAAGACCCCCAGAATGCTTGAGAAACCAAGCACATGGATCATCTGAGAAAAGCTGCAAGGAATAAACAAAGTTAGCCCAGGAGAAAATTCATGAGAGCTATAAGAACTGGCAGTGCCTTGGGGCCAAGACCACCCAAGTCCTTTGAGGTTCATATCTTGCCATAGTTTGCCCCATGTACTAGATGTGGAATTATGTGATTTAATGTTTGCCCTGATGGACTTTGGTCTTTCTTTGGTAGCATCCCTTTCTGTACCCCTATTTCTACCTTTTGGGATGGGAATGTTTATCTTGTGCCATTGTATGTTGGAAGTGTTCAACTTCCTTTTCACTTTTACAGGGGCTTATAGCTAAGAGCGTGCCTTAAATCTTAGAGAAAGTTTGTACTGTTCAGCAATGCTGAAACTGTTAGGATTTTATCAATTCTTATAGATGGACTATATGCATTTGCATAAAGGGATGCTCATGAATTTTTGGGGGCCAGATGTGGAAAGTTATGGCTTATATATAGATGTCCCCCCAAAGCACCGGGTGCTCATAGGTGGGGCTTTTGGGAGTGACTTGATCATGAGTGTGTGTGATGGTTAATCAATTAACTGTCAACTTGAGTGAGAATGCCCAAATGAATTGAGACAGCATGGTTCTGGGTGTGGAAGACTCTCTTAAAGGGGATTGTTGTCAGAATGGTATAAAAAGGAAAATAGGAGGGGAAGATTTCATAGTGATTTTCCTTAGAAGAGCTTCATTGCAGCTGATTTTCCTTGGAGAAGATTCTCTTTGGAGGAGCTCTGGTCTTTGCCTTTGCCTTCAGCATAGTCTTCTAGCCTTTGGCATAGATTCTTCAGCTTCCAGCACCAATTCTTGGGCTTCTGGAACAGACCCTTTGGTTTTCCATCACAGATCCCTCAGCCTCCTGATATGCACTCCTACTAGCATTATTATGGCCTCTAAGCCTTAGGCTGGATTTTTCAGATCTCCAGTGTGTGGACAGATTTTTGCACTCTTCTACATTTGACTATGTCGGCAGATTTTGTAAGCTAATCTTTAAATTTCTGTGCCCTGCATTACATCCATTTCTCTTGCAAACACTGACTAATATAGTTTGTGATACTGGATTAATCCACTTATTGGTTTAGCATAGTTCTGGGTATGGAAGATGGATTTACTGAATAGGAAAGACTCTCACTGGGTGTGGATGGCACCAACCAATAGGCTATTGTAGCTTGTATGGAATAAAAAAGGAAGGAAGAAGTAAAGCTCATTGCTTCCTGTCTGATATGCCATGAACTCTTTCTTTTGTGCCATGCTGCCCTGCCTTGGAGGCAGCTGACTATGGGCCAAAACCTATAAATTGTGAGCCCAAATAAGCCTGTTCTCCTTTAACTTGTAGGTGTTGGGTATTTTGTCCCAGCAATGAGAAAATAACTAAGACAGCTTCTTAGGCCTTTATTTTAGGCTTCTAAAATACAAACACTGCAAATTTATTCCTTTTTTGGTTTCTTCTGTCCAATGTTCTCCCCGGGTCAAGATATTGTTGAATTAATTAGCTAGAGATGATCCAGGGAGTAGAAGAAAATTGTAATTGTATGCACACAAGCACATATAGACACTAATTTTTCAGTCAGCAGGGCTATGAGTGTAGCTCAGAGGTAGACAATTTGCCTAGCATGTGTGAAACACTGGCTTAAACTTTAGCACTATAAGGAAATAAATAAAATAAAATTTCAAACCACCTTATTTAATATCAAATATCATTTCACCTACTTTTACTACTTATTGACTTTTATCTTGTTCCTTGACCTCCTGTGGTTCAGTTTTCTCATACATTAAATAACAAAATTAGAATGAATAATCTTTGGGTTCATAATATTAAACTATCATTCCATTCTAGACTCTGGAAAGAAATTAACATTCATTTACTGCCTGCTGTCTCATATCATAAGTTTAAGAGAAAATGGAGTGGGGATGTGTTAGTATAACTTGTGTTTTTCAGTTGAATTTAAGGATAAATGGTAAAAACAGAATCAAGTTAGCTAGGATTCTAATTGATTTGGTGCACTCGATGCCTTCTGGAAGAGAAGTCATCCTGAGCCCAAACGAAAATCTTTTGTTTGTCTGGGAACTGGAAGACATTCTGAAAATACTAGGTGCCTGGCAGGAAATAGCACCTCCTAGTGGTAGCCCCCTTATGAGCTGAGATTAGGGAGGAGAAACTGTACAGAGGAAAGAAGAGAAGGAAGAGAGGGGAGGAATGGGAATCAGAAGGAATGAAAATATGTAATAGATGTAGTTAGTATATTTATTCATGTTGCACATATGATATATCATGAGAAATCCCAGATATAAGTATGGAGGTGTAAGGGATACAATGAAGATAATTTGACTAGAATTATAGTAATTGCTCAAGAATACAGTTCATAGCTCTAAACTTCTGTTCAAAAAAACTAAAGTTTAAAACCTATTACATTGGAAAATGTTATGTAAATAGAAAAAGCAGAAAGTGTATTAATTAATCAATTCAAAAATATTTATTGAGAACATACTATATGTCCCATTTTAGGTATTAAGTATACAGCAGTGACGGATAATACCAGTGACCTCATGGAACTTTGATGAGAACAGTCAAGAAAGAAAATGTATCTGATACATTGGGTAGATGACAGTAGATAGAAAAGTGGAAGAAGGTTAAATCAATATAGAACGGAGGGGGAAGGATGATGTAAACTACGTTATTTTCTATCAAGGAAGTCCTCACTATTGAAGTAATTGATAAAGTCATTAAAAAGTCTGAGTAGTATGCCTGGTGTACACTTGATCCCCAATCTCTGTGCATAACACGAGCTCATAACATATTTATGATTCCAAAAACAGTGTAAACTACTAATTATACCAATGCTTCAGTCATGGTGTACTCAACGCAGCATGTAAAATTATCTACAGTGTAGATAAGGTCAAGAAGAAAATTCTCTTCTAAATATTGAAATTTCCAAACCATGCAATTCTTCTGCCTGCTCGAATTGAATTATGCAATGAAACATAATATTGCAAATAAGGACCATACGTTAAGAAAAAAAAGTTATAAGGATATACAAAACCAATGGTAATCTTGAAATCTGAAGTACGTGACTGAAAGTCAGATAAGGAACAGCTTACATTTGCTCTGTAATTGGAGACATTCTGGTGCCAAAACACTGTTACTTACATTTTATTTTCCTTAACACTACAGTAGTCTTTTCAGATGTTTTCATTAAAATTCTTAATTCTGGCTCTAGGTCTTATTGGATTGATTAAAGGGAATCTTGTTTGAATTTGTTTTAACCTTGCAAGTCTAAATACCAATTGTATTTTCATCCCAAATAAAGAAGTGAGAGAAAGCATGTTGCTAGGTTTAGGGAAGTACTCATTTAAGCAACTCCTTGAAAATTGCTCAAGTTAGAAAACCAAGAAATTGTGGGTTTTCGTAGAAAAACAGTCATGTGATGCTGGGAAATTGATGGCTGCCAGTTTGAAAAGATGTGGTTGGACATTTTCTATATTCTTGCCATCCCACCTGAAATTCATCCACTGTCACCCTCCATCTTTGTCACACAGAGGCTGAGCCCCAAAATATACAGGAATCATTTAACCATATTGGAGTCAAGAATCTAATTTACTTTAATGAAGTTTATGGTTTCTATCATCTTCTCTTGGTGTTTCACTTCAGTAGATCATTGCTTTTTTATCTTTAAAAGTGATCTTTGATATTTCTGGTCTCTTTAAGCTGTAGTTGAGAAATATTAAATATTTTTTGAGTTAGACAAACATGCAGTTGATTTTTGATTCATCAACCATCTAATTGGATATTTTTAGGCCAACAAACTGGAAATTCATTTTTAAAATTCAAAATGGTGATTAAAAGTATCTCAGTCTTTAAATACGACTGCGATAATAATGAACGGGAAGTACTTAACTCCATGTGCAGTACTTAAGTATTCAATACATGAATATATCCTTGATTTGTGCTATGTATTTCATCAAAGATTCTTGCTAGAATTGTACCATCATTGTGTTCAACACATTATCAAATGGTATGGTTTCTGCAGTTTCTTTAGAAAAATTGTACAAGCAATTAGGCTTATTGGTAAAAGAACATGTTGTGCCTATATGGTCATTATTTTAAGTAAAAGCAAACTTCCTCTTGGAATGGATTTGCTAGCTCCAACAGTGTTGGCTGCATGTTTGGAAATTTTCTAAAAATATTGTATTTGTTGACTTTGGCATACAACAACAATCATTTATTTAGCCTACAATTCTGTGGGTCAGCAGGGCAGTTGTTCTGGGTCTAAGCAGCCCTGTCTGATCTCTGCCAGGCTGTCCTCCTTAGTATTTGAGTCTAACTAGAAAGTCACATAATGGCTTTTGTACATTTAGTAGGTGGCCAAGTATTCAACACTATGATATAAGCACCCATTAGTTTCCAGGCTACCCTGGACCACATACAGATGATGGTAATTTCACCAAATTAGCAAGAAAAAATAATTTTCAAATGAACACAAAAAATGTTTCATACTGAGCTTTTGTCACATGCACTACTATTCTGTTGGCCAGTGCTAGTCACATGGCCATGCCCACACTCCATGTGGGAAGGTCTTACCCACCTAGGGCCCTGGATAAAGAAATGGGAATGATGGGAGCTATTTTGCAAAAATTTTATTATAAATGTATATGTTGTGTTTATAATAGTTAGTCAATATCTTAACATTCTTTTACAATGTTAAATATTTATTCAAAAGAGTAAATCCTTACAGCCTTCTTAATACCTATTTTTTTAAATGTAATCATTATTATATCATCAGCTCCCTTTGTTTGAATAACTCTATAATATAAAACTTAAATTATGAAAGGCATTCTGCATAAAAATAGCAACCAAATGTATTTTTATATTTTGTTAATGAATCCTGAAGAATTTAGTACTCCAAGTATTTTTCTTCATTTATAGAGTACAAAATATACTTTAAAAATATAAAGTATAAAATTTTTAAGGTAACAGCAGCTTTGTTTTTATATGGTAAAACTGGTATGAAAAAACACTGTTACCATTGTAGCAAGCATGTTTTTCTATTTTTTTCAACAGTTAAAATGAGAATGCAGACAAGAGAAACAATTTTTTTAGGAATCTCCAGTGTTCCACTGATACTGGTACAAAGTGCTTTAATAATAGGGGTATAAGTTTGGCAATTATGATACAGTGACATTTCATACACTTCTGCTCTCCTCTTTTTCCCCACTTTCTTTATGCCCCACTCCAGAAATCTGACAGAATTCACAGACATGAATTCCCACGAATGTGTATTGTGTTTCAGATATTCTGCTAATTGGGTAATGTTATTATCTCATTTATTTCCCCTTTGTAATGTATTATTTGGGATGCCAAAACTTGTTTTACAAAATACAGTAAGCAGTGCTTCACACTGTATCACATGCCTTTTCGAATCTCCAACTGTAAGAAATAAGACATGCCATTTAGTGACTTTTAGTTTTAACACAAAACAATTATATTCAGAACCAGAGTCATATTATTCTCAAGTCTGATGCTATTTTCCCAAAATCTACAAAGCATAAAATAACAGACTCAAGGGACTATACTAATATAATAACTCATTTATCAAAAATTTTTGATTATATATGGTTTGACAGACACAGTCTAGACCTTGGGAATAAAAGGAATTAGTGGTGTTCCACGGGTAGGGTTCTGGGAATGGTGCCCCCATATTCAGATGGTTACAGGATGCCTTGTCCATAGAGAAACTAAGGATAATAAAGAAAGGCAACTGAAAGTCTTTTTATCATCAACATACACTGACATTTGTAAACAAAGTCAATGATAAAATACTCCACCCCATGCCCAAATATGTTGATAGTATAAATATTTTAAACAATTGTTGCAACTTCTGATCAATTTTTATAAAACACACTCCTTCACACACACATATGCTTCAAATTAACACTTTTTAATAATTCATCTTTTGATCACTTAATTGGCATTTTAATTTGTAGAGAAATTAATTTTGAAAGCTTTGCTATACAATTAAGTGCCCATCTGTGATTCTAACCTCTGTGGTATTATATATTCTTCCATATAAACAGCTATTTCCAAATATACAAAAAAATTCATTCTAAAGATCAAGAGAAAGAACTTGAGTTACCACAATCTGATTATTCTATGTAATTACTTGGAATTTTTATTTATGTTTGAAATTTAAAACACTAAAATGGGTGCAAACTCTCAGATATACTATTTTTGGCTAATGAATGCAAATTTTAGTTCATAGATAAATATTTGTTGCACTTTTGAATATTACTGGAAATAATTTTGTCAAATGGGAGCGCATTAAAAATTATCTGCCCCAGAAGTCAAATATGCTAGAAATACCACTGAGTAAAGAAACAATTAAAATACATTTCTGAGCTTCAGGAATTGCAATAGTAAGTCAAATGATCATAAGAATGAATGAAGGCAATCCTGCATCAAAATCACATTGTATATATCCAAGCCACATGGGTGTGTGTGTGTGTGTGTGACCCTATTAGGACAGGAGAGGGAAAAAAGCAGCAACATAAAGTTTACTCCTTTAAAATTGTTCTAAACCAACTGACAATACTAATATTCTCAGCAAATTCCTTGGAAGGAGGCCATCTTGGAAATTATTCCACTCTTTTTGTTGTTAATTTCCATCACATTGTGACCAAGAAGAAAGTTTTTCACACTAGAATTATGTACGTTGGTTGCATGATTTTATTTCTCTAACTGTGTTATTTTTAATATTCTCCATTTCTATGTAATAAAATCTACAGGTGCAAATAAAAAGCACCAGGTATAGTCATTGTTTGGAAGTTCACTTTGTGGATATTTTGTGTTTGCACATGTTTGTATGTATTTTATTTCAAATAAATGTTTGAGACCAAAAATTCATATTTTCATAGTCCCAGAGAAGATATTTTATTAGGGAACATATATACATTTTTATTTAAATAAATGGTTCATAATATAACCAGTGAACTTTAAATTAAAGTTTGCAAGTTTTTAATATATTTTTAAGATTTTAGAATGATGAGGAAAATAAATGTTAGACTTTTACTGGTTTGTTCTAAAATGTATTTTTAGCCAATACCATGCAATTATTAAAAAAGTATGTAGCACGCATTAAGTAGAAAGAAGTCTTTGTGTTGCAAAAATTTACAAACTTGACAGAATGAGACATTTAAATATGAGAAATTCTTACAGATTAGAACATAATGGATATAGAAACAAGTGATACTTGGGACTAATTTTTAGCTCTTTCTTCTACTTCTTAAAAATACTATTTCAATGGGCTATCAGAGCTCAGTGAGTTATATGTGTGTATCAGTGTGTGTGACAGAGAGTGTGTTTATTACACTGATCAACTTAAAGACAAAGTTCCATGGGGTAGAATTTACCCCACCGCAGAAAAAAAGATAAAAATAATGGCAATTTAGCAATACTGTATTATTTTAAAACCTCCATTTCAGGTAATTTATTATTGTTTTTAGAATTCAACCATTTCAAGTAAAAGTTTAAGATTCACAGGTCATAGAAAATATTGAAGATTCCAACCTCCTAGAAGTCAGAGAAGAGTTTGTACTTTTTAATATGCCGCTAAAAAATCTAAATATACTGTGCATGATGTCTGTTCTGTATAATAAGTACAGCTATAATAACGGTGGGGTTAAAAATAAAAATTTAGTTTCAGTGCAAAAATACAGACAAACAAGCAACTTGTGTAACTTTGCATAATAATATCTAAGTTGTCAACTTTTTTCTTTGCATATAAACATTTTTAAAAAGACTCTAGGACTATCTTGGATTTGCTTTATGAATAAACAAGGTAAAAATATAATCTTGTTAAGGTTCCAGTGGCAGAGTTAATTCTGTTTTATAGAGGCTCAAGATACTAAATTCAAATTAGCAATTATAATAGACTTTTGTGAAGTAAGAAAGCATGTTTTTTAATAGAAGGAAATGGATTGATATTGATCTCTCATTTCTTATTTTAAATATCTAAGGAATTTATCTAAATACTTCTAGAGGAAATCAACCTCAAAAATTATAAGTATGAAGTAGAATGATTATTCTAGATAAAACATTTTTCAAGAAGGAAAGAAGGTAACAGAAACCTTGGTCAAAGCACTATTTGCCAACAGCAATCTACTTGCTATCTACTCTCCAAAGACATTTTCATAAGATTGCTCAGAATTCAGGTTAAACCTTATTAAACTTAGTAGAAAGTGATATAGTCTAGTATCATGGAATTTGTTTATCTTTGTCACTTTTTAAAAATGTTTTTACTTATTTTGTAGAACTATCCCTCTTGAGGCTTCTTGATTTTGTTATAGCTAGCATTCATCACATTATTTGGTTTTTATTCAAAAGGACAAGCAAAATCAGTAAGAACCTAAAAATTTAGCATTATTCAGATTAACTTGCTTTCTGAGTTATACACACATTATAAAGTAAATAATCAAAAAATATATAGAGAAATACACTATTCTTTATTATAAGCCATTTCCTAATGATTAAGACAAACAGTGGCAACTCTAGCAGAGCTCTGTAGCCTGGAGATGTATTTATAGTAGCCCAGTGAGTTCCGAAGGATGCTAACCCTCACGTGGGTTGACGTGAGTCCCCTCTGAATTGATGAGATCAGCCAGCAAGTAAAAACATCCCACAATGTGAGGCTTTAACAAAAGGGATTCAAAGTCATGGGTTACTGGTTTTTAGAACTGTGGTTTCTTTATTTGTGAAATGTAGGTATATAGTCTGCTTCTGGAATGTTCCCAAATGTCAGTGTTTTAAAAAACTTAGTTCTCACCTCGTGGCACTGAGAGGTGGTAGAAGCTTTAAGAGGTGCTACAGTTAGGTCATTTGGTTTGTGAAGAGGATACTGGGATGATAGCCTCTTCATTTTTCTTTCTTTCATACTGAGACATGTGATGAGGAGGCCTGCTGTGCCATCATGACTCACTGTGTGTCTTAAGGCTCAAAGTAATAGCTCCAATCAGTCATGCGCTAAAACCTTAAAACTGTGATCCAAAAATAAATCAATTTTCTCTATAAACTTACTAATTCAAATGTTTTACTATAGTAATGGATACCAGAGTGTTAAGGTGGTTGATATGAAAGGATATGGTCCTCACCTTAACTAATCGATTTGATAAGGAGTAAGTCCATTCTCAAGCTCCCAACTCCCCTTGATAAGAATATTAGTATGGACAGAAGGAAGCCCGATGCTGCTGAGAAAGACCCTGAAGATTTATCAGAGATCTTTGAGGCTGCCTTGTCTATCAGAGACACAGAGGGCCAAGGCCTTGAGAGAATTATTTCCATTTGTGTTTGGCACATCAGGGCTTCCTATCCAGAATTGCCTCAAGCCTCTGCTTCCTGTATTTGGGTGCAATGCTCCTTGGCCACCCCCTCTGTGATGGCCATTAAGATGGCCAATGTCACTCAAATTGCTGCTCCTAAGTGGTGGCACCTTGGTGCTGCCCAAGTGGTCCCTTCTCTACAGGAACACTGATTACATGCGCTGTGTATACCTGGCTATCTAGATGTCAAAAGGTGACCTAGAGAGGTCTGTAGTCTAAGCAGAGCAGTAGAACCTACACTCTACACTGTAGAGAGTCCCCAGTAGAAGAATACTCAACAGAGCCACAGAGCCTGGCTACCTCAGAAAGCTCCAACAACACCAAAGCCTAATGAAGTCAAGGTGCAGGACTGCTTCCAAGACACAGAAATCAATGCAAACCTGAAAGAGTAACAGGCACCTGACTGAAACTCCTGAGAGTTGTATCAAGGGCTATGTGTAGGGAAATAGGGAGTGGGTCCCCAAAGGGATTTGTCCCCTGTGTATATCCAGGAGCTGGAACAAGCCTCAAGATCAAATGTTCTTTGCCTTGTTGGGGTATGGATTTCCTGTGGATTTATTATACTTTTCTTCTTTTTGCTGCTTTCTTTTAGAATATGAATGTCTCTTCTTTGTATGCCTCACCATTGTCTTTCATTTTTTGTTGTTTTGATTTTAATGTATTACAAGTAGATACTAATAAAGAAAATATAAAAGGAAGTCTATGAAAAAATAATTTTTCATGACAAAAATTATTAGAGAGTAACCGTGGTAAATACACCATGTATCATGATCTTAAAACAATATATCTTTATTTGCTAATCTATCTCTCAGCTCATTTCTTAATAATAGTATACCTTTTTTGCATAAAATATTTTAAGTATTGACACAGAATCTCACATTCTGTATAATTTTGAACAATTTCTTCCTATTTCAAAATATTTATTACTCTTTTGGGTTCTCATTTTCACTTTCAGTTTCACATACCAGAAAGACAATGTGATATTTACACGTGTGTGTTCGATTTATTCCACTTGAGAGTATGTTCTCAAGGTGCATCCATTTACCTAGAAATGTCTCAAGTTTATCCTTCTTCATGGCTGAATATTAAAAACATACATCTTTTTTTTAATCCATTCATCAATTGATGGGTATTTGGGCTGTTTCCAAGATTTAGCTATTACACACTGTGCTACTATAAACATGAGTGTATATATATCATTGCATTATGCTTTTAATTCTTTCAGGAAGATATCCAGAGGGGAATTGCTGGATCAAATGGGACCTCTAATCCTACTTTCTGATGAATTTCCACATTAATTTCCACAGTGGTTCCAGCAGTCTAAACTCCCACCAACAGTTCAGAAGGGTTCCTTTTTTCCCCACAGCCCCTCCAGAATTTGTTATGGGTTGATTTCTTGATAATAACCATTCTTTCTGGAGTGAGAAGGAGTCTCAGCACTGTTTTAATTTGCACCTCTCGAATGACCAGTGATATTGAACATTTTTTCATGTATTTATTTGCTGTTTCTACTTCATCTGAGAAGTATGTATTCATCTCAGATGCCCATTTTGGACTGGGTGTTTAAATTTGGGTGGGCTGATTGTTTTCAATTCTTTATATGTTCTAGATATTAGTCCTTTGTCTGAAGAACCTCTGACTAAAATTTTTTCCCACTACGTGGGTTGTCTTTTCACTGTGTTGGTAATTTCTTTTGCTGTGCAAAAGCTTTTTTATGAGACAAGGTCTCAGTTGTTGATTCTTTGTAGTATGTCCCATGTGGAGTGGGTTTTGTTCATGAAGTCTTTGCCTACTTCTATGTCCTCAGGCGTTCTACTTATTCTCTCTTCCAGCAGATTTGGTGTTTCTGTTTTACTATTTAGATCTTTGATCCATTTTGAATTTTATTTAGTGCATGGTGAGAGACCTGGGTCTAGTTTTAGTGCTCAGCATGAGGAAAGCCAGTTTTTCCAGCACCAATTATTAAAGAGTCTGTCTTTCTTCCAGTGAAGGTGTTTCACCCCTTTGTCAAAGACAAGGTGGCTGAGTGTGTTTTGGGTTCTTTCTGCATCTAGTCTGTTCCATTGATCTTCAGGTCTGGTTTTTTTGCGAGTACACTCCTGTTTTTATCACAGAAGCTCTGTAATATAATTTCAAACCAGGGATTTTGATGCTCCCTGCCTTTCCCTTGTTTCCCAGAATTGTTTTTGCTATTCTGGGTCTCTTCTGATTCCAAATGAATTCTAGAAATGATTTCTCTAGTTCTGTGAAGTACTGCAATTTTCAGTGTAAAGATCTGTCTTACTTCCTTTGTGAGATCAGTTACTAAGTATTTCATTTTCTTCAGTGCTACTGTGAAAGGTTTTGTTTCACTAATTGAGTTTGTTGTTTGTATATAGGAATGCTATTCATTTTCATATATTGACTTTGTATCCAGCTACACTACTTAATTTGATTATTAAATCTAGAAGTCTTTTGGTCGAATTTTGGGGGTATTCTATGCAAAGAATCATGTCATCTCCAAATAATTATAATTTAAATTCTTCCATTACTATCTTTAGTTCTTTTATTTCTTTCTCTTGTCTGATTGTTCTGGCTAATATTTCCAGAGCTATATTGAATAGGAGTGGTGATAGTAGACATCTTTGTCTTGTTTCTGATTTTAGAGGGAAAGTTTCAGTTTTTGATCATTTAGTTCAATGTTGGTGTTGGTTTGTCATAGATGCCTTTTATCAGATTGAGACAAAAACCATATATTTCAACTTTCTGTGGAGTTTTTTGTTTTCTATCATGAGTGGGTTTTGGACTTTGTCAAATGCTTTTTCTGCATCTATTGAAATGATCGTGTAATTTTTTCATTGGCTCTGTTGATATAGTGTGTTACATTTATTGATCTGCATGTGTTGAACCATCCCTGCTTCACAGCATTGTTTGCCAGGATCTTATTGAGAATCTTTGCATCTACTTTCATTAAGGAGATTGGCCTGTAGTTCTTTTTTTTGATTGGATCTTTCTCTGGTTTGGGTATCAGAATAGTACTTGCTTCCAGAAATGATTTTAGTTAAGTATTGCTTCCCTTTCAATTTCATTCAAGAGTTTGAAGACTAGTGGCATTTGATCTTCTCTAAATTTCTTGTAGAATTCAGCAGTGAAACCATCAGGTCCTGGGCTTTTCTTTGTTCGTAGATTTTTAATTGCATTTTCAACTTCATTAACTGATACTGGGTTGTTTAGAATTTTTATATCTTTGTGATTCAACCTTGGTAATTCATATGTATCTAGGAATCTGTCCATTTCTTTTGTGTTTTCCATCTTATTAGAGTACAGGTTCTCAAGGTAGATATTGATGATCTGGATTTCTGCAGGATCTGTTGTGATTTCAACCTTTTCATTTCTAATTGCATGAATTTGAGTCTTTTCTTTCCTTTTTTGATAAGGTTGGCTAAGGGTTTATCAATTCTATTTAATCTTTCAAAGAACCAACTCTTTGATTCATTGATTCTTTGAACTGTTTTCTTAGTCTCAATTGTATTAATTTCTGCTCTGATCTTTATAATTTCCTCCCTTATACAAGCTTTGAATTTGACTTGTTCTTCTTTTTTTTAGGCTTTGAGGTTTAACATTAGGTTGTTTATTTGAGCCCATTCTGTTTTCCTGTTGTGAACATTCACCTCTATAAATTTTCCTCTTAGGACTGCTTTCATCATGTCTCATAGGTTTTGTTATGTTGTATCAGCATTATCATTTAATTGTGTGTATTGTTTAATTTCTTCTTTAATTTCATTTGTGAAGCATTGGTTATTCAGGAGGGTGTTATTTAATTTCCATGTGTTTATGCAGTTTTTGAGGTTTCTTTTCCACTTTCATTGCACTATGGTCAGATAATATGCATGGAATAATTTCAATTCCTCTGCATTTACTTAAGCATGTTCTGTGGGCTAGTACAAACAGACTGATCAACTAGAGAAAAAAATCAACAAAGAAATATCAGAAATGAACCAAACCTGTGAAAAAATGGACTTAGTGGATGTCCACAGGGTGTTCCACCCCACAACATCAGAATACACATTCTTCTCAGCTGTGCATGGGATGATAACCATTACCTTTTGAAAGTACATAAGTCATTTAATTTTGCAGAGTCATAGCTAAAGGTAAAATTGCTTCAGGATGAATCAGATCTTGAGTGTCACCCATATGATATTTCAGTGAAACTTTGCACTTTAAGGATGATGATGGAACAAGTTAAGACTTTTGGGAGTTATTGGAATGGAACAAATTTTTTTTGTCTCTATGAAGGATAGGAACTTTGAGGGGCCAGAGACAGAATGCTATGGTTTGAGGATGGTGTCTCATCCAAAATTCATGTTAAAACTTAATCTTTTCTACAATGCTATTGGGAAGTGTGTCTGTGGAGAGACTACTTAATCATGAGAATTCTGCCCTCATGAATGCAATTAAATGTTGTTGTAAAAGGGCTTGATAGAAGCAATTAGTTTCTTATCATACTTTCTGTCCTTTTCACTTTGAGAAAAGACAATATTTCCATTCTCTAGATCATTATTTGAGGCTTTGTGCATCAACTTGGAAGCAGAAACCAGGCTCTTAACAGACTTGGAAAAAATCAGATTCCAGAACTCCAGAAATGTGAGAAAATAAATTTCTGGTAAAAATTAGCCAGTCTCAGGAACTTGGTTACAGCAGCACAAATGAACTAAGAGATTTGATTAATAAATACAGTGTGACAATTTTCCATATCATAAAAGAATATTTTATGTAATCTGTTATGTAGATATGACATAATTTTCTCAAAAATGTAAGTTACTAAATCTAAGATGGTTTGTCAATTTTTTCTAGCTGGTATTTCCATCCTTCTGAGAAAATACATTCTCTGGTTGTTAAGAAAAACTCCTCAAACAAAACTTTTTGATATGAATTGGTGCTTTGTAGGACAATACCTGATGCTATGTGGGTCAATACCTGCATGACCTAGGTAGACTACTTAAACTTCCTATGCCTCAATTTGTTCACCTGTGAACTGCAGTTCTATCTATCTCACAAGATAACTGTGTGAATAATTGAAGCTTTAGATGTACGTAAAATGTGTAGACTATGGTTGGTTCATGGTTAGTACTTTGGATGTATTAGCTAAAATCATGATTAAAAGATAATAATTCTTAGAAGTAGAATTTTCGATTCAACAGTGATACAAGTGTTAAAGCTTTAAATACACAAAACAAAATTGAAACACATTTCTAAATGAAGAATTTTATGAGAAGAACTAAAGCTACTGTATAGAATGGATAATGTACAATGTACTAATAGTGAGTAGGAGATTGATAATGCCTCAGACTAGGGCAATGCCCTTCTGGTATTACTTTTTCCTAAAGAGCAACAGATCCACAATCTCATTTTTGCAATGTCTCCTTTACATCCTGGTCTATAATCCACCCATAACCATAAGAATATTTGCTCTTTGTTAAAAGCTTGTTTCTTCTGCACTAGAGTTTCTCTTGTAGAAGGCGGGACCATCTATCTCCCAGCCCCACTCTTTAGACTTTTCATCACTGTCTTTTGTAAAGCTGAGCAATGATGATTTGATTTAACAAACATGCTTACTACATGCAGGTGCCAGATCCCTGGATCTTTTGCAGTCATTTTGTCTCATTTTTGTTTCAAGGCCCTGACAAGCCCTTCTCTTCTAGACATTTGATATCTCCCATCAACACTTACATTTTCATAACATAAGGCTATCTAATCTATAAAATGTTTACATGAGGCAATGGCATTTCTAAAACTTAAAAATATCATTATGGAATAGTCCATATGTTGCTAAGATTATCATATATACTAGTATTAGACTTTTTTCCTTGAAGATTTAAAACCTTATGTTCTTTCTTGGAGCTCCATATACTTATAGCATATTGCTTTTTTACTGAAAGAACATACATATTACAAGAAATAAAAAGAATATTTGTCTTAAAATGTCCTAAACAAGTAGAGTAATTGACTATTATAATTTTAGTAACAAACCAAATGGCTGCATGTCACAGTAATCTGGGAAGCCTACAATCTACTTTGGGATGGATGGAAAGTCTCAGATACCATTGACTTAAAAACTCAAAGTCCATTGAAAACACAGCCTAGATTTAATCTCTTTGTTCCCTAACCTCTCTGACAGGTATTTGGTTAATGTCAGTGTCATGATAATACGTTTAGTGCAATCTCTCCTCAGCATGATTAACTGTAAAATCGCTGCTGCTGAGAAGGTATGCTTAATGTATTGTAAAGGATCACAGATGGGGAGAATTAAGTCCAAGATGCCCAGCCAGCTAGACTATGAAAGACATAATCCATATTTAATATCCTTTCTCATTAGCAATAACTGTCACATATAAGCTATTTCAGTTAAGAACTAATCTAAAGCTATAACAAAGTTAGATGGCATTCTTTATTACAGAAGGCAGGGCCCAATTAGTCCCACCCACTATTGGCTGTTCACCAATATTCACAGAAATTAATGTGAGTTTTATGACAATAGGGTGCCTAAAGCAGATTTTTGATATATGCTATTTAAGAAAAATGAGAGGATTAAATTTATTCAATACCTTCAACCCATTTCTTTAAAAACTCATGATTAAAAATCATCTAACTTAATGTGCACTCATATAATGTTCTTTTTAATTTTCTATAATTAGTGGCTGTTCATAGGGCATTGTTATTCAGTATAAATGAAGCCTCTTTCAAAATACGACTTTTTCTGGATCATCTGATTTTGTTTAGTGGGACTAATTAAAATATACTTGATTTCCACCTGAAAGACTATTCTTATGGATAATGCATCATAAAATGACAAAATACATTTACTAATTTACAATCAGATCAATTAGCATAAATGCAGAGTCTACGGGCTCAAAAAATACTATTCTCAAAGAAAATAGCATGGCTCAGTTATAATGAAACTAATCAAGGTACTCACACTTGACTGTCTGCTTTATCTCTTCAGATTTAATAGGAATTTTCCATATGAGTTTGACACTTTATGCTCCCAGTTGTTGCTGATTCTCTCAATACATATAAACAAGTATTTATTATATTAGTATTAATTATTATACTTGTCATTATGTGAAGAATTAGAGATACAAATGTATACCATGTACACATAACAATAAAGCCTTACAATTCTAATATTACTAGTCAGGCAGGAAGATCGATTGTTCAACAAACACAAAAACCTACATAAATTGTCCTGAATTTATGAAAGATTAATTTATATAAATCTCTTTAAAGATTTTACGTTATAATCAACAGTGCACTGAGTTAACTTGGGTGGAACAGAGGAAGCTTTCTGAAAAAATTGCATGTGAGCCATAAAAGATGAACAAGAAGTAGCTGGAAAGGTAGCGGAAAGTTTATAGAGAAGGGTGAGAAGTGCTTGGACATTCTCAGTTGGTAACCAATGATTAATCTTTTGGGACAGCTAATAAACTAGAGGTAAAGAATATATGCCCAGTTGTTTTCCCAAATGTAACTTGTTCTGGTTTAACACAGAAGTCTTATTTTATAGATTTACTGTGGTAGTTAGATTTGTGACCAAGATATGCTCTTCTCCACAATACCAAGCATTAGGAAAAAGTGCTATCCAATCTAATGACCAGAGCCTAGTTCTAAATGGACCGATTCCACCAGAAGTTGCCTTATCTTGAGCTGTCTGCTGCTTCATCATGAATCTCATACCCAGAAGCTCCTTATACATTCATTCTCTGTCTCTGTCAAATAAACCTAGTCCTGGGTGTCTAATTAGTTCTCTTACCTCAAAATAAGATGCAAATGCTGAAATCTTTTTCTTCATCTTCTACGGCTATGTGGACATTTTCTGTCTGCTACTTTGCCCACCAATCTTTCCACCTTTGGGATAAACAAGTACTAAGCTTCCCGACTCATATTTCTTTCATCTTTTATCAATTATCTTACATATCAAAACCAATTTGCAAAGATCACAGTTTAAAAACTTTTTCTTTAAAATAGTATATTAAGATATATTCAGGTGTGATGAAAATCAAGAGAATGAGAAGGCAAGCCATTGACAGAGAAAATATTTGCAAAAGGCTCATCTCATAAAGGACTGTCAATCAAAGTCACAAAGAACTCTTAAAAGCCAACAATAGGAAAATGAACAACTTGAATTTAGAAATGGGGAAAAGACCTGAATAGATAGTTAAGCAAAGAAAATATACAGATGGCAAGAAAATACATGAAAAGGTGTTCAACTTCACATATCATTAGGGAAATGCAAAGTGAAACAACAGTGAGGTGCAGTTATACATTTATTAACGGCCAAAACTCAATTCACTGACAATAGCAAATTCTGGTGATTATAGGGAAAGCAGGAACTCTTTTCACTGCTAGCAGTACAGACATTTTGGAAGACAGTGCGGTTTGTCTCACAAAAGTAAACATACTTTTACATATGAATAACAATCATGTTCCTTGCTCAAATGAATTGAAAATTCATGTCCATATGAAAAACCTACACAAGAATATTTATAGCAGCTTTATTTATAATCACTAAAACTCAAAAGCATCCAAGACATCTTTTATTATGAAAATGGATAAATAAACTATGGTGTGTATAAGTGATAGACTATAATATGGTGCTACAAAAAACAACCTATCATGCCATGGAAAGGCAGATAAGAAACTTGTATAAATATCACTAGGTGGACCTTTTTTTCCTATTTCAAATTATCAATTATTCATTTTAATCATTAGTGGGGAAAAAATAAGACTCAAGATACATCATGTAGAGGTACAAACACCCAATGATAAATGTAAATGTACTGTATACCTAAAATGTACCAATAAAAGTATTGTACCAAGCAAGCTGGTAAATCATCAAACACTGGGACAAATGACAAAGTTAAAACTGAAAGGAGTTTATTCACGCACGTGGACTCCACTCCCTAAGCGAAGTGAAGCCCTGAGTCCAGGAACAGCACAGTTTTTATAGGGTGTTATAACATAGCTTTTATAGGTGTTATTTAAAGAAGAGAAGTTCAAGGGGAGGTTAACATGTTTTTTGACTAGTTGCAAAATATTTTTCACCACTCAGCTGTCTTTCTGCCTTGTCAGGTTAGGACAATTCATGGGAAAGGGAGGCACCAGGCACCATCCCTTTCTGAGAAGCAATGAAGCAAGTTTGCAGAAGCAGAAAAAGCAGTTACAAAAATGCACTCTGTAAGAGGAGGGGTATAAGAGGAGTTCACTCACAGGCCAAGATGGCGTTGGCATTTCTTAGGTTCATCTTGGTCTCACAAAAAGAACTTAAGAATAAAATATATATATATATATATATATATATATATATATATATATATATCACTAAGTGGAAGAAACTAACCCAAGAAGTTTATATAATGTATGCTCCCAATTATATGACATTCTAGAAAACACAAAACTGTGTTGACAACATAAAGTTGAGTGACTGGCAGGGGTTAGTGAGGAGGGAATGATAAGCAGGACACTGAGGAATATTAGGGCAATGGTGCCATGTTGTGTAATTCTTCAACTTAAAGTGTACAGTGTAAAAGGCCACCCACATGGCTTGGATTTTCTATGGGGGATCATGTGGCTGTTTCTCTTACCTATTTGTAATATCAAGGGATTTTTTTCAATCTTTGGTTGGTGACTTCTACCACATGGTTCTCCACATTCATACTATATGTGCAGACTGGTGTTTTCCTGTTTTGTTTCACATTTAGATCTATCACCTGGAGTCAGAAAAACCATAGAGTCTGAAGACACAGTCTTTATCACTTCTGATGCCAACTGCAAGTTTTGGGGAGTTCCAAAACTGCTCTCAGACTGGATACCTCACTAGGACTCATAGGATTCACTAAGAGCTCTTAAAATCTCAGTTGAGGATATACATTATAACCAAGGGAAGACACGCATGAGGCAGTGTCTAAGAACAGGCCACACATGAAGATCATTTGCTCAGGCAGTGCCACACTCCTATCATGGATATATGACAATATTCTAGCTTGGAAGCTCAGCCAAGCTTTGAGGTGCAAAGATTTTACTGGTGCTGAAATTCATTATGTATGCCTGATTGGTTGATTGAGGGCCCACATGACTGAACTGCCTTCTGTCATCTCCTGTTCTTCCTCTGAGGTTAGGCTTGTAACCCTTAGCCAGAAGACTACATCAGGGTCACCTTGTTAGCATAAACTTTCATGTTTGGTCCGCAAGGCTTACCATGAATAACAAAATACCTCTATCACATGCAGAAAAATTTTAATACGGCATTTTGTGATAATCTCCCAAGAACCAAGGACAAAAGACAGACTTCCCTTTGTAGGAGACCAAATTCCTCACTACACAGATATTTAAAGGGATTTTTAATGCAAAGTTACCACTTTATAATAATGCAAAGAAAACAAGGTAGTTCCTGCTGTAACTTATCAGACTTAACCATAGCAGCAAAATCTGATAAGTGAGAGGAATGAAAAAAAAAGAGTTAGTACAGCTGTTTATATCCAGCTATTAGCATATGTCGGCAAATACTCTCTATTGATCACATGGATTTATTCTTATGATCATTGGAAAATGAATCAGTCATATAATTTAGCATATGAAAAGGTTTCTAGGTCTAAAAGACTGATGGTAATAGTGTTCATTAGCTGATATTTGTGTAAAATACAACCTAAGGCTTTAGATGTACCTTTTAGAATTCTGTATCAGCATGGCTGTATAGATAAATTCTATGCCAGTAAGGTAGGAAAGTCCTGAGAAACTTAGTTTTGGTGACATCTATGCATATTGTCAGCCCTATGCCCAGTGCTATGTGACTCAATTAGATAAATTCATTATATATCATGTGTTTGACATTTCACTTAGAAAATGAAGGAGAGAGGCAGGGGAGAGTGTCAGAGAGAAGAGAGAAATTTTATCTATAATTTTGCGACATAGTCTAACTTTTTGATAAATTAGAACATATAGAAAGATACTATTTTAATTTCAACACATTTGAAATGTGTGGTTTTATAATTATAGTTTGACTTATGGATTGCATTTCTGTGGTACAGAAGCTAATGTTTTTAATTCAGCTCTATCCAAGTCAAAAATGAAGGAATTTCTGATGTCTCTGTCTTAATAATGAATAAGCAGGAAGATGATGAAGAGGGAAATAAAGATAATATTCAAAGTTCAGCACCTATGATTGAGTTTTAAAACATGATAGATAATTAAAACCAAGAAGTCTGCTTTTTATGCCCTGTTAAAGGGGACTAAGAAGCCATAGGTGCACACTAGTTGTCTAATTCACATGGCATAAGTAAATCATTGAAGAAGAAAAGTGAAATTCATCTAAGCATCTAATAGAAGTATGGAAAAATATCGTACGAGGAATAGGAAATAAAGAGATATTGATTGATGGTGCATTCAATCTACATTTATTGAAAATCTAATACATGAAAGGTACTGTGCTAGATACTGAGGACACAGCAATAGAAACACAAAACAGGTCCCCAAACTCAGGTGTTCTAGAGCTAGAGATGTGCAACATCCAAATCATCATGCAGATAATTAATTATAATTTGAGTAAATCATTGAGGTACAAGATGCTAAAGAATATCTAGCTGGAAAATGTGATCAAGAGTGTTGCTTTATATGAGTCTGCCCATGTGTACTTTAGGATAAAGAAGGAATTACCCATAGGGATGGTTTTTTCAAGGAGTTGATCTCTTAAGTAAAAACCAGGAGGATCAGAAGACATAACCAAGCAGATAGGAGAGTAGTAATAGCCAGAAAACAGAAACTAAGTTGGTATAAAGTTATTTATGGCAGAATTTAGAAAGCAAGAGGTATAGAGACACAACGTGAGCTTATTAAGTTTGCCATGGGCTATGTGGTGTAAAACCTATTTGGGTATTTTATTGTCAGTAATATCTGGAAATCCAATGAAGGTAATATGAGTTGATCAGTGTTTTAGAAATACTACTCTATCTATAAGATAGTGTGATAGTTAAATGCAATGTCAACTTGAATAAGAAACACCTAACAGATTGGTAGCTGAACAGTTCCAGGTGTGTCTGGATGACTGATTTACTGAAGAGGAAAGAGCCACACTTGGTGTGGGTAGCACCAACCAATAGGGTTGTAGTGTGGATGGAATAAAAAGGGGAAGAAGAAGGAATTCTTGCTTCTGCTTCTTTGGAGGAGCTCAAGTCTTCCCCATCCTCTTTTGATGTCCATCTCCACACTTCTAGTGCAGACCCTTCAGGTTTCCAATACAGGCCCTGTGGCTTCTGGATACAGACTTGCAGTGGACTCTGGAGTGAGTGCCAGGTCTTCATGCAGATGGCCCCTTTTGCATTCTTCTGCCCTGACTCTGCCAGCAGCCATTGTAAACCCACCTTGTACTATATATACATTCCATTCCAGAGATTTAGAATAGAGAAGGAGAATAAAAGGGGCTATAAAAAGACCAATGAGAAATGTATGTTGGCACATCATAAGGCAATAATAGTAGCATGGACTGGATTGGCAAAGTGGATATGGAGAGATAGATCAGGGAAATATTTTAGGAATAACATTGACAGTGTAGTAATTGACAATATCAATGCTAAGAAAGAGGTAGTATAGAAATGGCTTGTAGGTTTCTCATGTTTTATTCTGGAACTTGTAATTTGGAAAAAAAACAAGACTTAATTTTTTAAAGACACTTTAATGTCTGACTTAGAAATTTGCCTCTACTTTTTGATAATTGTGAAAATGCCATTTAGTAAAATTAGACATAATTTTAGTAGATGAAATTCTCATTGTTCTCAGTGCTAATCAGATTTTTAAAAAATAGGGAGAGGGCTCCTTGTGGGAGGCTGGAAACATAGTAGTGGGTGGTAGTGATGAAATATGCTAACAGCACCTATTTACTAGTTGATTGGCAGCGACTGATATTGTGAAACCTTTCTACCACTTCTGTTCAAGTTGTCAAGAAAGTAAAGGTTCTTTCTCCTTAGATTTAAAAACCAATCCAGAAGCCTAACCTGATACATGTTCAGAAAAGAGTCTAGGATCACTCTCCTAGGTTCTTGTTACCATTGTAAAACTGGGTCACAGATGTGGTTTTACTCTGTTGCATTTGTAACCTTTGTCCGTGAATGATACAGCTAGATGCCAGTGCCTTGATCTTGGACTTCCAAGCCTTCAAAAACTGTTAAACAATACGTTTCCACTTATTATAGATTACACAGTCTTAAATAAATCATATAGAGGAATTTCAAATTCAAAACCATTCTTTTAATACATCTTAAAATTTCCATATTCACCTGTGGAAGACAGAAGGATAATTAGAATCATGATTTTGCAAATCATCATCTACAGGACTGTGAAAATTAAAGTGTTACTAATGTAAGATTTTGACTTTATTTTCATTAAGCATTCTTGGTTGCTCCAATTCATAGTTTTGGTGTTTTATTCACACTGTAGAACTTTTCCTTGAGAAGATGAAGGCATTTCTGATGCTTTCTAAACAGTTACACTATTTCAAAAAAATGATGGAGAAAAGAACAAGATACAAGAAACAGTTGAAAACTGTTTTATACTAAAAGTTTCTTATGCTGCAGAAGATAGATCAACATCAATAACAGTGTCAACCATATGTGACCCTGAATTTGAATTATTATGGAAATGGCAATGTTCTTTCATTAGGGTAATTGCTGTCTTTTAGAGCACGTTATGTGTGCAGGGTGCACGATTCTTATTACCTCCTGAAGCCTTTATTACCCTGTACAAATTTAACACTCACTTGCTAATACTTGGCTTTATGAATCTCTCATAAAATATCAATAACATGCCGTGAAGAGTTTTCTCCCTTTTTCTCCCCTCTGGACCCATCACAAAGTTCTTTGATCTCTGGTTATTATTTTTTAGCTGAAACACACTACACTGCTGCTTAAGTATATTCCTTGTCCCAGGTCCCTGGCCCAGGATTTCATTGCCTGCATGCACATATGTATATTGCTGTTGAAGATGTCCTTGGGTAAGCATAAAGACTAATTGTGAATAGTAACTCCAACATTACCAAAGGTAGATTTTTGAACCCATGCTTAAGCCTTCTGAAGCTTTGCCAAGGAAAGGTAAATATTTACCCAGAGATTATTACCTGTCTCATATCACTCTAAATCTATTAAATGTAGTAATTCATTTAACTCTCACAGTAGTTTATAAGGTAGATGCTATTATTATCTTCATTATATTGATAAGAAAGCAAGATGCAGAGGTGTGAAGCCAGTCCCTGAAGGTCACAGAGCTACTTAAGGACAGACCCAGAATGGGGCGGGGGGTCACTCTGCTTTCCGAACTGTGCTCTTAGCCTCTGGGACTTGCTTTTTCTGTGCATCCATGCCCTTGTCTTATCTGCCCCACCTCATTAATTACTGCCTTTGCCCATGCTCACTGCAATCATATTCATGTCCATGCTTTTGTCTTGATGGCCCTTATCCTTTGCCTCCTCAGCCTACAATGCCCACTCCTGCCTGCTTTCTCTTTCATGAAAGCTTTTCACAGTCTGATAGGCAGCCTGAGAAACATCACACAGAGGACACGGTGGGGATTAGGCTGTGGAAAAAGTGTGAAAGATTATTTCTGATTACATTACCTACAATAATGTGGACTTCCCTCCCACTGTGAGGAAGGAGAGATACACCAAAAATCTAGACTTCTAACATCAAGCAGTGCAATTATAAAAGACAAAACTAACAGAGCAGCATCCAGTCTTGCTTTCCAGTGTTGAATCTATGTTCAGACTTTAGAATATGTCAGACAGTCTTAAATATGAGCCATCAATTTCTAGCGGAAGGCTTTAGAACATTTTCCTTTCCAGTGAAATTACATAATCCTCACTAAAATGTTATCTTATGGTTTAAATGATTAGCAAATATTATATTCTCTGAATCCAAGATTCCTGACATTTTGGAGGTGAATAAATTCTACTACCTACTTTGTGTTTTGTTAACAAAAATCTCCCCAGTTTATCAACATAGAATTCCATTATTCTTTTGATAATTACAACCTTCTGGCTGCTTCTCAGTCATGTCACATTTGTTCTTTCCCAGACTCCAATTCTTTATCTCAGAAATAAAAGGTATTTTAAAATGAATCACAAAGTGTTTGTTGTGTAGTTCCCTCAATTTCCTCATCCCTCAGGATGTCTATAATGTGATTGATGGCAAACTTCCTGCAGGCTTTTCAAGTATACTTTTTTCATGTAAGGTATAGGTATTTTGAGTTTTTCCTCTCCTCTTTCCTAAGCAACATTCCTGGTTAATTTCCTCAAATAATGATTCTATGAATAAATTAATCTCAACAGAAAGAAGAACAAAATTTAGCCAAGGATAAGATCCACCAACCTTGCACATTTTTCAGATAAATTAATTTTAAAAACTGGATTCCACTTTGTGACTGTTTATCAATTGTTTATACATTAATTCTCTTGGAAATATTAATAGACATTGGCTCGAGTCACTGAATCAGAAAAAAAGCTTACTTGTGATGTCCTTTGTTAAATTAAATATTCATGAATATGAAATTGTAGTTTATATTTTCAACTCCAGATTTCACAAATATTGCACGTAAGAAACATGGTGGAATCTGTATCTCTTGAAATTGTCTGATTCAGATCCCACTCACATTTCTTGAACATCTATAATACAACAATTATATAGAAAGGTAATAAGGAGGTAAACACCTAGAATTTATTACAGACAGATGAATGAATGGATGAGTGGGTGGATGGGTGAATGGATTAAGGTCAACGGTGATTACCACATATTATGTCCCCAACTCTCATTTCTTCCTGTGAGCTATAGATTCAACTAGATGCAACCACTTGGAAAGGCTAAGATGTCTAAAAATTCCTGATGTCTTAACCCAGTTGTCTATATCTCTCTGCTTCCACCACTCTCCAAAGCTCTTCTTTTTAGTATTCCATGTAACAGTTATTTACCTCATCAGTCATTTAATTTGTTTCCTAGTCCAAAAGCCAGGGAACCAGCCAGAACCTTTCTTTAGTACTTTCTCCCAATGAGCCAATCTACCAGTAAATCCTATCAGCTGCATCTTCAAATCCATCTCAAGATCACAGCCCTTTTCACTATTTTTTTGATCATTTATCCAAATTTCTGTGCAATTGTGTCCCAATTTGTTATCCCATTTCTATTCTCCCTTTTCACAACTACTTCTAAAGCAGTAGAAAATAGGATCTTAATTTGTAAAATCTATTAATCTCCCTGACTGAAACCCTTCAATGGTTTTCTGCTGCAATCAGAATAAAATCTGCAGTTCTTCTTATGGCTTATGACTTTCTAGTGTGTGCTCCTAGGTGTTCTTTTATTGTTCATTGCCTTTCCTATTTGGCTCTAGGCAGACCTTTCAGTACACAGCCTTCCTCTCATGCCTTCCACAGCTATCTTTGCTCAGAAAGCTGCCTGGCCAGTTTCTTTCAACAGCTGTACTTCCATTCAAATGTTATCTTCTCAGACAGGCCTCTTTTAACCACTTGTGGCTACCATCACCTTCCATTCCATTACTCTGCTTTGTTTTCTTCACATCACTTGTTAGTATCTGAAACTATGAAATCCTATATATGCATTTATTTGTTTAGTGGAGTTTTTCTCCCAGTGGATATGTTTCATGAGACAGGACTCTAGTCTGTTTTATTTTCTTCTATGTCTTGGTGCCTAGCATAGGGACTGCTATGTAGTAGGAGCACACATAATATTTGGTGAATGAATAAGTGAGGACATGGATCATACCAGATAATTTGCCTTGTAAGATGAGTAGCATCACCACAGAAATTTCAGAGCTGTAAAATTAGCCTCCTTAAATCATACGTGGTCTTGATACAATTTCAAGGTGCATTTTTGTCAATGGTGGTTCCACTTAAAAATTTTTCCAAAGGAGAAGACCTTGAGGTTGATGTTAAATTAAACTATATCACACACTCCACACCATATTTACCCTAAAAGAAAGTCGACTTTCCACAGACCTTTAAAAGCAAAGTATTTCAGGCAAATACTTGAAGATTTATTACCACCAATGCGTAATGAGAACAACCCAAGAATGGCAAATTAACTAGATGTGATTTTGGTTCTGCTGCTCTCAAAAGCTCTTCCCTGAATGAGAAAATACACGAGGAGAAAATACAAGTGAGAAAGACCAGCTTTTATCTGGATCACAAAACAAGTTTAATTGAAAAAGTAGACCTATGTATACCACTTTTGAAGAGTTTGAGTCTGAAGACCAGGAGTATCCAAAAACGGAGTCATTACTAAAACAAACAAACAGGAAATCCAGAGCACTGTGAAATGTAGAGAATATACTCTACATGCAGTATATTTACTTTAAATATCTCTGTGAAACTTTCTATCAAGTTCTATCAGATACATCTGTGAATTAATATTATAGGCAGGCATTTCTTTAGCCTCTTATGGACCAGTCAATAATCAAAGACCTTAAGGAAATGCCAGACTCATTCAGTTATAATAGTACACAAACATTTTCTGTTTAGTTTTGTTTCAATGTGACCAAAATTCCTTGTGTTTTGTCAGTGGAAGGAGCATCACTCTATCACTCTGATCTTGAGGACTGTTGTACTGTTGGTGGGTGACTCAGCACACACGCATGCCCTTTCCATTGAAAATCACTTCTCTGATACACTTGGGGACAGCTGCTTTATTTATTCCTGCTGAACTGACCTTGAACTTTCCATGGAAGAATACTCCTGACAAACCTTTACCTGTATAATTTACTGAGGATTTGGATAATAATCCTTTAATCAACAGCTCAAATTAATGTTAGAGCCTTCTAACTATAATGTAATATATTTCAAATGACAAAGATTGGAGAGTAAATGTAACTCTGAAATATTTTATTTTTCCTTAATCTCATTGAGTGAAACAAGCTGAAATTGTTTAATTGGTCTATTGGAATATTAAGACACTGTCTGATTTTAGGTATAAAATATTTGAGAAAATAAGGTGACAATGTATACATTTTGCTCTTATATGTGTCTCTATAACTGAAAAATATCAAGACACAATGAGCTAATTTTGCTAAATTTTCAGTTTCCCTCAATTACTGGGGCTTAGGACATTAAAGTGGAGAGAAAAATTCAGTTGAAATTGCATTTTAAAAGAGAATATATTAACTGTCCAGATATGAGAGTATTCTGTATTGAGAATTGCAGAGCTTTCATAAGCATAATCATCCCAATCACACTTTCAGTTGTACATTGATTTAGTATTTACCAAGGACTCTTATACTCTTGAATTCTATGTTCTCTTCGTAAGAGGGATGCAGACAGTCCTGGCTGTTGGTTTACTTCCTATCTCTCTCTCTCTCTCTCTCTCTCTCTCTCTCTCTTTCTCTCTCTCTCTCATAATATTAAATACATAAAAATACCAATATGGAGTAAAAATACATCAACATATGGAAAATGGGTGGGTATGTTTGTTTTGTTTCCTTAAATTACAATTTACAAGCGTTTTGGATTCACCACACATACACTCACATTTGTTAGCTGTTATTACAGTAGCTATTATGCTAATGAATAAACAGATGGGAAACATAACACAAGGTTTTCTAAAACCTGCTTTCTTTGGTTGTTACCTCTGTAGCTCTGGCTGTGCCAAGTTTAAATAGTAAGATGGCTAGACAACTATGTGTGTCACTGATATTGGGAGGAAGTAACCAATAGAGTACCTATACTGTAGCAACCACTACAGTATAGAAAAATCTCTATTTACTGATTAAATCTTCCCAACTGAGGAAATTCAGTCACAGAAGTTACCTAGTTAAGTAATGTGTACCCAGATATTCTTAGCTGTGCCAGGTCTAAATCCAAATCTGTTTTACTACATGCTCTTTCTACTGCTTTCTAAATATTAATTTTTTATAAAGTACCCCTACAGGCAAAGGAGAATGAATATTCACCCCTAGGGAGTTTGGGTGTGTAGTTCAAAGGGAATCACTGCCAGTGTGAAATTTCTTTGAAGTTTAACCTTTTATCTTTGACATGCATACAGTCTACTCCATAATACATCTCTATTTGTTTTAATGCAAAATATGTTTGTTTTCCCAAATCTTCAAGTGAAACTGAAGCCCTAGAAATAGACATTGTGTTTATCCTATTGACTTCTAGATTCCCTCCTGGGTATACTGGTATAAGAAGCACAGCCTTTCACAGTACAATCTCTAAAAAATGAGGCATACAATTGTAGTCCTATTGATTTTAATGTGAAATCTCAATTTCCCACAGTGGTTCTTTAGAAGTCACTGTTAAAACGCCTTCCATTTTCCACAGCACACTGCACTTCCCTTTTATAATAGTCATCAGTTTTATAATTACTTATACAGTATCTTTGCCCCTAAAACTATGAATTCTACAAAGTTAGGATCCCTGATACCTACCTCAGTATCTACAATAAAATAATATCAAATATAAATTTGTTAGATAAATAGTCAATGCATTTTATTTATAAAAATTTTATATAAGCTTAGAGTAAGAAACAACACAGGTGAGATGTATCTTTTGTCATCAAAGGGCTCGGAGAGATTTGATATTAAGGTGCACGTTGAAGGTTTAAAGACGGTAACTTAACTTTGCTCATAGAACTGACTTATTTAATGGTCCTAGACCATGAAAGAGTAACAGAACAGGTGGTAAACTTCTCGTGATTTCTCGTCCTCATCTATAATGTGTGTATGCACAGATGCCGTGGTTTCCAAAGCACAGGTGCCACCCTTTCGGGAGTATGTCAGCTCACATCTGGATAGATTGTGCTGGCTAATTATTTGCCATAACTCGAGGAGTCCCAAACCAAGCTGGTTTGGCAAATACCTTGTTGGCTCAGGAAGCGACAGACAGGTCAATGTTTTCAACTCCATTATTTACAAAGGCAGTCATCATCCCCATGTAGTGTTTGGGGTGGCTGGAGGTGGACCTTATTAAAAAGAAGTTTGCTGGGAGTCTTAGACACCATGACTTTGATTTTTGTGCCACACCTTCAGTAAAGTTTGTCTGGAAACTCTTTGTACATTTACATAGTAAAGTAGGAGCTCATTTATTTTGTTCTGTTAGGACTTGTGCACACTCTAAGAATGGATTTAATTGGAGCTCTTAAAAGCTCTGGTAAGAGTCTGGTCATCTCAGTTCATTCACTGACAATCTCCTTGAAGACCAGTATTTCATCTTACTCACTTTTGTTTCCACAGCCTGGAGATGGGCAAATGAGAAATGCTCCAGGAATACTTTTCGATTAACTACATGAATGGATTTTTCCACCATTGTGTAGGACTTTCTGGTATTCATGGGGGTTATGGGGATAAATATGAACATTTAGTTGTATTAAATGCATAAATCAGTCAACTTATTATATAATAACATCAATTATGGTTACAGCTACCAAAAAGGGTTTAATGTGATATCAGAACTATCAGACTTCATGATCATCATGGGATTGGTAGAAATTTTCAGTTTTAGTGAAGCTAAAATATTTTGTCTTCTCTCCCAAATGTCTTGCCTCTTGCTGAGACTCAGCTATGATGACAGAGTAAAAGAATGCAATGGTGACAGTGAGCTAGCTTGAGCTGCTGGCTCTCTTTACAATTCATCACCTTATGAAGGTATGTGGGAGGGAGACAGACATTTGCCTGCACATACAAATAAAAGCAGAATGGAGGTCTTCATTGCCAAAATTACCCATATGAGCAAAGGCAAGGACAATAAGTAGTAAACAGCAACAAAGAGCAGTAATGGATCCTCTGACTATGAAAACAAAGCGAGCTTTAATAGAGTCAGAGCAGAGATACTTCCCCTAACTTAATATGGCTGAGGAATTTGATGATTTCTATCTAAAGGAACAATTAAAGGCCACACCAAAAATAAAAAATATGTAATTTTCTCTCAGGTAAATATATAGTCAGACTTGAGAAAGCTGTTTAATGTACAATATATAGTTCATATTTCAAATCGTGGGCTTGTTCAGTCGCTTTCAGTTAATCTCTTTGTTGTTATCATAGTCCAGGTGGTGTTACACATAAACATAAACTTACACTTGCGGAACAGTGTGAATTTGAGAGCAGGTGATGCTTAGAGGGGAGCAGGAAGTCCCTCTGTTTCTGTCTGGAGTTGTCCCTCATTACATGTCCCTCTCCTCTATTTCCCTTCACAACAAGATTCCTGGAAGGCTTGTCTGTGCCTGCTCTCTCCAGGGCTCATGCCCTTCTTTCCTTATCCTACTTCAGTCAAGCAAGCCTTCATGCTACAACTGCAGGCAGACCCCCCTGGTCAGAGGGACTAACAATAATCTGCTCTGCTAATGTGACGTCAGACTTCATTGTGCTTCTTGGACTCATTAGCAGGATTAACAGCCCTGGGCCTGGGCCCTCCTTTTCTTGGTATCTGGGGCACAAGGTCCACTGGGCTCCTCCCACCTCTTCACCGGTTGCTTCTTTTCAGCTTCCTCTCCTGGATCTTTTTCCTTTTAGCAAACCTTCTTGTTGACAGAAGCAGGGCGTAGTAAGCGGACCCGGTCTCTGACTACTCTCATTTCCTGTTGGTCTCACTCAGCCCAACATGACAGTGACTCCAGTGCGTCTATCTCTGGGCCCCAGCAGTGGGCTGCTCTCAGACACACCTGTGCTGTGTGTTCCATGTTCATCTTTCAGGTTCCCGCCTTCCCATGCCCTTGCTGTTCCTCCGACGGACATACGGGACTGCACCCAGATGGTTTTCCGATGATGTCCCTCAGTTCCCTCTGCCTTGCATGCCTTGCTGTAGACTAAAAAGCATCCCTCAAAATACTTACGTTGACTCTCTGCTCACAGTGTGACTACATTTGGAAATAGGCCCTTTAACGAAATAGTAACATTTAAATGAGGTCATAGGTTAGAGCCCTAACGTGATAAGGTTTGTATCCTTATGAGAAAAAGAAGATGGATGAGGGATTTCTCCCATCTGAGCATACAGTGAGAAGGCAGCTGTCTAACAGCAAGGAAGAGGACCCTCAGCAGAAACCAAACCTTTCCAGAACCTTGATTTTGGATTTCCCAGCTTCCAGAAGTGTGAAGGAAAAATAAATGTCTGTTGTTTAAGCCACATAGTCCATTGTATTTTGTTATGGCAGCTTGAGCAGCCTGAGATATGTTTCTTTAGGGCTCAGATGGCATTCTTTCCCAACACACAGCATGCTACATTATAATTGTTTGTTTTCTTCTTTTTCTCTTCAACTAAATTGAGAAATATTGGAGTGCAAGTCTCATTTTATTCATTCTTGTTTTCCAACAACTTTCAAGTAGTCAATGCATAAAAGATGTAAAGAAATCACTTTGCAATTCTATTTAATTAATTATCAACCTTGCAAAAGGGGAAATTTTGTGAAAACTTAGGGTTTGACTTCTTTCTCAGATCAAAAGTGAGTTAATTCCTACCTAGAATGGGTGCTTAGCTAAACCAATGAATGATCGGGATATTCTATGAAGGGAACAAGAACGATTTTTTTTCTTGTATGTGTTGATCATTTCAGTGATCTGAAATCTCAAGCAAAATCTTAAAATATTGAGCTGAAAAGAATGGAAAAGCAATTTTATCTGGAAAAATCTGAAGGACAATGCCTACCAATTATTCAGTCTCTGTAAAAAATCTCATTTTTGAATATATAGTTACCCCAGTGCCTCTTTTCAGGTTTTAAATTCTATTTTACATAGCAGAACTCTAGCCCTCATTTATTTTGTCACTTATAGATATTTACCTTGTGCTACCTAATGAGCTCCATTTGGGAAATACAATATTGAACAAAATGAACACAGTGCCTACTGTGACATCACTCATGATATTTGATCCAAATACTTGCTTGCCTTTTATTTTGTTCATGTAAATGTTGGAGAATACTCAACAAATGTAATGATTTTATTTTAGCACAATTGCTATAAAAATTGCATCGTGACAATCCTTGGCCAGCAGGCTTGGCTGTTCTCTAGAACTCCCTGTAGATAATGAGGCATTACCTGTGGCAGAATGAAGGTGCACCTGCTGCATTCCTTAGCAGAGACATGGCTTTTGATCTTTGTGTTACTGTCACACATCACAGAGCCTGCCATACAGGGAGCATTGAATGTATGTTTGTTGAAATTAGCTGTCATCTTATTTCTTATAGCTGGAGAGTACATGTTAAATTTATTCAACAGTGGTGACAACTTATTTATATATAAATTGGAAAGAAACAGGCTTTATTCTCAAGTTATATCTAGGAAAAAAGTAACAATGAAGCACATTTTATATTTAAATTAAAAATTTTACAAATAAGTCAACTATCTAATGAAACTTCTTTCCACATATGTTTTCCTGGAGTTAACGAGAGATACTACTGCTTTTTCATATCTAACAGTCAATAACTGGAGTAAGTACTTGCAAAATGACTGGTTTGTGAATTTAGCTAGGTAGGTTTTCAATAGCACATTTATTGGATGAAAGTCCTTTGCCTTAATGCTAACTTCTTATGCTTCAAGACTAAAAGTTTGTATTTCTTTAATGCATTCATCTCTCCATGTCCCTGTTTAAACTACCATCTCTCTACCCTAGATTAATGAAATCATCTCTTCTGGTTTCATTTTATCCATCTTCAACAATGCATCCAAAGTGAGCCTCTAAACATGCAAATAATATGCTTACCTACATAAAAACTTCATGAATTTTAGTTGTATAAAAGGTAAAATCCCAAATCCCTAAAGTTGTCTTTTAAATACTGAAGGCTTGGTCTCAACCTCCTCTACAGTGTCATCTTTAACCTTTTTCTCTGAACTATTTACCCTACAATTTTGCAAATTTGGTTTGCTCTCCTTAGAACACTATACCTTCACATTCTGCCTAGTTCATTTATACTTAGTCTCTAAATTCTGCTCAAATATAATTTCTTTCAGGATGCTTTGCCTTACTGTTTTTTACTTCTAAATCTTAATTGAGTTTTGTTATTGTATAGTTTCACATCATCTTCTATATTTCCTTTGCAGAACTGAGATTGTAATTTTATACTTTTAACGTGTGGTTAATATTTACATACACTTCCATATATACAGGGATCCTATCTTTATTGTCTAATACAAAGATGTTCTTAGACAAATTCACATATTTAATGTATGAATTAAATAGGAAAAATGGTTGACACCAAAAACAAAAGTAACACTCATGGAGTGGATGAGCATTTGTAGGCAACAGCAACTGCAAGGAAAAAAGAAGATGCTGACTTTCATTTGCTAACCCTAGAACAAAGCAAATGATGAATTGAGTATAGGGAGAAACACACACATTAGTCAGGAGAAACTTAACAGCTCTACTTTAAATTTATATATGACAAATGCTTTAAGACAGTAAAGCTTTCCAAATACAAAAGAAATGCATAATTATGGCTAATTTGCTGAGAGCTTACTGAACCGAATACTTTACATTCATTGTTGTGAGCAATCTTTTCATGGACCCTGTTAGACAGGTACTCTCTGACAGGATAATAAAGAACTGTAATCGGCAGAATTGGGATTTGGAAACATAAGCAGGCTAATTCCAAAGTAGGTGGAGCCACCATGCTATTGTGCTAATTTGCGTGTACTTTTGAAAAAGATCACATCATGTAGAAAAATGTTAAATGCCCCATAACAAATTGTACAAATATATCTTGAGGCTCTACTTTATACTACACATGCCTTATGATCACTGGGGTACTGGTTCCAGGACCCTATAGAGATAGCCAAATCCACAGATGCTCAACTATTTTGCTTAAAACAACACAGTATTTGCATAGAAACTACACAATCCTCTCATACTCTAAGTCTTCTTTATGTTTCTAATACCTGATTCAATGTAAATTATATAAATAATTGTTACACTGTATTTTTAAGGGAATGACAAGAAAAAGTCTGTATATGTTTAATAGAGACACTTGTTTTCTTGAATATTTTTCATCTGGCATTGGTTGAATCTGCAGGGGTAAAACCTGTGGATACAGAGAGCCAACTGTACTCTTACTTCTCTTATGATGCTTATTCTAGTAGAAGTAGAAAATAAACATGTAAGCAAACAAATAATACCACATAGTGATCTTTAAAATTAAAATATATCAAGTTTTTCCAGCATATGATAACTGGAATAAAAAATGACTGATTGGAAGATTGAGGTAGAGATATCTAAGAAGCTGAAATTTGAATGACAAAAAAGGCCATTCAACTAAAGTTCTGGGGAGAAGAGAGGCTTGCAGGAGAAATCCTGGCAAAGCAAAAAGCGAGGACATTTCACAGTTGTGAAAGCATGCCAGGGAGAGATGCACAAGAAACTCCATCAGGGATGGACAAGAATGAATCTATGTAGGGCCTTAAAGATTATGGTAAGGACTATAGATTACATCAGAGGTCCCCACGCATTGGCATCAAGGATTAGCTTCATGAAAGACAATTTTTCCATAGACCAGGGTGAGGGTCATTTTGGGATGACTTCATTATATGTATTGCACACATTATTTCTATCATTGTTACCTTGCAATAGATAATGAAATAATTATATAACTCATCATAATGCAGAACCAGACGCAACCCTGAGCTTGTTTTCCTGCACCTAGATTGTCCTATCTGGAGGTGATGGGAGACAGTGACACCAGAAGTGTGTTGCTTGTGTCCAGTCTACTCCATAATCTCATTTTGGCTTTTGTGAGTGCAGAAACTCCTGCATCAGAAAGACAGACGTTGGAAATGGAAGCAGATTTTTCTGTGCTGTTGTGGCAGCCTCCAGACATTCCACCTCAACATTAATCCAGAGCACATGGAGAATGGAAGTCATCTCAAACACACCTTTAAGGCCACTGTCATTTGCAGTTTCAAGCAGCTCCATCTAGCACAAAGTCCATTACCTTGGCTTCTGCATGAATGGACTGTAGATCCATTCCTTTGCACCTTGGGGTCTTTTGTAGCTGGAAAGCATGAGACTCTTTTGAAAGCAGAGAGGTGATCACTGACCAGGCCAGAGAAAGAAAGCCTTGGCTTTAATCTCTCTCAAAATCTCTGCTAATGTTTGAAACATGTTCATGCATCACTTCCATGATTCATTTTGCTTTTTGAGTGCCGCTACAGTGAAACCTCAGTTGTCAAACTCAATTTGTTCCAAATTTGTGTTTGAACACTAAAAAGTTGAAGAACTGAACGTATTTTTTCCATAAGAAATAATGGAAAGTCAACTGATTCTGAGGACCAAAATTACACTTATAAATTCATTTTTCCAGGACTTTACCAAATTTCACAATGATATCTTTGTTTAACTCTCCAGTGGATCTCAACATTTTCCTCTTAGCTTTATTGCTGGCATCACTAACTTTCTTTGGACCGTGATTACAGTATCTCATGTAAATAAAGCACAAAAAAAGGCATGATGATGAGTATTTTAACACAACTAACTCAAGCACTGAATATTGCCTGGGTGACAGCAGTGCTTAGACTGAAGCTTCACCTCTTTGTATCCTCTTTGAGACAGGGCCAATGGCTCACTCTTGGCCTGTACAGGTTTTTACAAGTTGGATTTTCGGTTCGAGTATGAAACAAAATTATGAATATCTAACAAATTTTCTTCTAATTTGTTGTTCAATGGTTGAAAGTTTAAACTTGGAGCTACTATGCAGCTCTACTTTATCCCTGACTTGAACACCGTTGTTGTTTTCCCCTGAAGGGACACACTGAGTTCATTGAGCAGGTTTTATATGTCACACGAGCAAGCAAGTTTCAAGGCACATTCCATGTCACTGAAACATGCTGCCAATGATGACTGTTTTCCAAAATAAATCTCTGGAGCGACTCTCAGAACTCAAAATTTCTGGCCCATTGTCTACCTTTGGAAAGTCATCTCACTTATATGTATATGAGAAGATGTGTGTGTATGTGTGCATTGTGTGTGTGCATATATGTGTCTGTGTTTTCTAAGCTCATCTCAAAGAGCTTTGTCAATAGATGTGAGTTAAGAACATGTACTTTAATGTGGTTGAAAATTTTAATCACATCCTGCAAAACATTGTTAAGTTTGGTGATATTTTTCTGGTAGCCAGAATTTCTCCATGGATGACACAATCCATAGACTCACATTCACAAACAACTTCTTTGAACTGCATAGTGAAAACCAAAAGCCATCTAGTCATGGCAAACACTCCTTCCATGCACATACTAACAAAAAATGACCAATTTTGTTTTCCTGATATGTAATCATTCAGACTTGACTAGTTCTGCAGTAGTGGTGTTGATTGGTAAGAAAAAAATCAACACATTCTCATGTTGTCCTACTTACTGTTTCCCACTGCTGAGAGGAAATACTTGACAACCAAAGTTAAAGGAAGAAAGGATTATTTCAGCTCATATTTTGTAGAGGTTTCAGTCCATAATTGGCCGCCTCTAAGGTAGGGTGGCATAGCAGAGGGGCATCACAAAGGAGAAGCAATTTGTGGCAGGCAGCAGGTAGCAAAAGCATTCAAGTGACAAGTGACAAGCAAGTGAACAAACAAGCAGCAAACCCTCTTCTGTCCCTTATATCTTACCCAGGCTACCCATACCCTTAATCCTAGCTTTGGACCATGAATCAATTCCAGCATCACATCATGATCCCAGCATTACATACCCTAAATCCAGCTACCCCAAAAAGGCCCCAGCTCTGATGACCTGAGGCTTTGGGGACTGCCAGACATAAGCCATAGCACATGTATAGCCTGCTCAAAAATATCTTGCACAAAAACGCATTGTTGCTTTGTTCTCAACATCAGTAGACTCATCAATCTGGATTGTTTATCATGATGATTCATTAATCTTTTCTAACAATTGTACCTCAATATCCTCTGCTACTTCATCTATTTGTCTAGTTATGGTCCTACCCAAAAGAGGAACGCATGCCCTTTTGAACTACAGCCTGTCCTAAAACTTCACCACAATTGTCCCTAACAGGAGGCAGGGTCATCTCTTCAGCAGTAGCAAAGGGCTTCTTAGCTTTAGAAATGCAGTTAACCACTAAGAATGATACTCTCTCAGTGCAGACACATTTGATGAAGAGGTGGCCTTCCATAATTGTTTCTGTTCTGTGTGTTCGCATTTTTTTCTTTTGAAAAACTCCAAAGGCTTATCTTTTAATTAGTGGTGCTTAGTCTCCATGTGTAAAAGCACTTTTGAAGGTTTCATGGCTTTATCAGATAACTAACTGGTCACCACATATTTTACAAGCTAGGCTTGGAGAATGTGAACCACTTGTTGCAATGAATCCATAATTTAAGCAGGAATTTTGGCATTTTTCTTGAAATGTAGTTTTCTGTTTGTTGGAAGTCTTACCAAAGTCTTCTGCTATCTCACCATTGGGTCTTTCTCCCTTTTCAAAGAAGGTCTCCAGTGACATTTGGATTTTGCTAATTTGGGCTAGGGTTAGCTTGTGGGCTTATCAAAACTGTGACTGAGACAAATGCATAGTGCAGAAAAGTGGTGCAGATACTTGAAAATAAAATAATGGGTGAGCCATACATAGGATAAAATAACTGTCAGAACCAGACTTAAACCTGCTAAAACATGCAGCTTAATTGTCACCTGCTACTCAGTGAGAGAGGCTTGATAGGACTCTGCAAGCAATTGGATTATTATGGTCTCTGTGCAGTCAAACCTCTCTGCAAGTGTTAATCTGCATTTGCAGCTGCTCCCCAGTGCTAACATCACTGCCTCAGTTCCACCTCAGATCTTCAGGCATTAGATTCTCATATGGAGCATGCAGCCTAGATCCCTCTCATGAACGGTTTTCAATAGGTTTTACCTTCCTCTAAGAATCTAATGCCATGGCTGATCTGACAGGTGGTAGAGCTTATACAGCAACTTAAGCAGAGTGGAGCTGATGTAAATATGGAAGAAACTTCACTCCTTTCCTTGCTGCTTATCTCCTGCCATGTAGCCTATTTATTCACAGGCCATGAACTGGTACCACTGCGGATCCTCAGATTACACTGTAAATTTCATAGAAAGATAATCCAGTTTAAGCAGAAAAGTCACAGGATCTAATTTCAATTTTAACTTCACTATCACTGATACAATATCCATTGGTAAAAGTATTTTGTGTTATCATTTTAAAAGTTCTGTGACAATGTTACTCATCTTCTGTTTGAGGAAGAGTGGAACTAGCTAGATTCATCATTTTTACTCTTCTTCATTCATTTCCTGAGAGAGAACAGTCCTTGGAAACCTGAAAATATCCTGAAAATTGTAGTTAATAATGCTGAGCATAGAAAATGTTGCAAGCAGGAAGAAAATAAATTAGGACATATTAAATATCTAAGTAAATAATGAAATAAATCCATTTGGCTTTACATTCTTATTTCCTTTCCATATGTAATGATTCTGCATTGGTAAAAGTTTTGTGACTGTCCCATGCTCTCAGCTAATACTATGTTGAATGTCATCTTAAAATATATTTACTTTTCAGCCACAGAAACTAACACTGTTAGAGACATTTTAATAGACCTTGTAATAAATAGCAAAGGCTCTACCATGGAAAGAAAAGTACCTTTTAATTTAGAAATGATAGAAAAGAATATCCTCTACATTTCTTATTTTACATTTTATTTCACTTAATGAAAAGAATGACAAATTCCCCACAAAGTTATGGAACAGATAAAAGTGGAAAGCAACATTAGCTAATGCAATAAAAAATAATCTATGATTAATTATTGAGCATACATTTCTGAAATAGGCACTATTGGAGGTTAGAGACATGAGCAACTTCACTGAGGGAGAAAATTAAATTTACCAGGCATGAGATCTCTCCAGTGTCATGACTTAAACTTGACTATAATAATAATAATAATAATAGTAATAATAATAATAATATAATAGCCATTATTTATTAAGTGAATACTATGTGTCCAGCACTTTGAAGTCATTTACATATATTACCACATTCGCTCTCAGTAGAGCCCTCTGAAGGAAATATTATAACCTTGAATTTGTAGATGAGGAAACTGAGGCTTCCTTTGGGTGAGGCATGAGTCCATGTTCTTGTCCCTGGTAAGTATCAGAGCTGAGTTCAATCCCAGCCTATGCAATTGGAATACATATTCACCCACCATTCTACCTATTGCTTCCTTTCTTGACTATTTCTAATGTAGCTTTTCCTTAGTCTATAGCTGATACTGATCCTGCATATCACTGAATTTCAATATTTTTATCTTTTGCAAAGCAAGCCTGGCCTTTTACACAATGATTATAAAACTAACTCATTTTTTACAAATTTGAACTTCTTAGCTTTCAACAGCCTCCACATTGATCATCCACATCCTTGGGAAAATTAGTTAACCTCTTCAAGACTCATCTCCTCAGTTTAAAAACAGAGAGAATATAGTATGTATACCACAGAGCTGTTGTAAAACAAAAGAATGTATTTCACTGAAAGTTCTTATAATAGTCCCAGTATATAACATGCTCCAAAATATTAGCTATTGATATAATTTAATAATGTAATTTCATTAATTTCTGAAATTTAGACATTAACAAAGCATTTCAAGCATTAATGCAAAAATATTGGAGCATCAATAGGTATATCATTAATAAAATGGAATACCCTAAATCATACAACCGTACTTTTAGAATTTTTTAAAATGTTTCTTTTAAACTTCTCCTTATTTTTGCCATTTTATTCCTTTGAATTTAGTCTCCATTTTCGACAAGCTGACTCCACAATAAATTAAATACAATAATAATGATAAAATTTCATCTCTAAGGCAAAGAAAACCCCTTTTAGGTGGTAAGTGTAAAAATTAATAGTTGTATATGCCTCCCTGCTCAATACAAGCTAGTAGGCTGATCTTCCTGTCATATTGATAATCTATTTAATCTGTGTGTTAATAAGCTGATATTCAGCTATTGGAGAAAATAATCCCTCTTTACTTTCTTCTGCTCCAGCTTCCCCAGTGAAACATTCTATCAAAGATATTGACAAAATGCAGTGGCCCCAGAGGAGAAATACCTGTTTATGCATGTGAGACTTGAAATCCCTTGTATGAGTCACAGAGAATCTTGGCAGGTTTAACTTTGAATAAGAAATACTCTGAGTGCTTGAAAAGCTGCTCTAAGGAAGAAGAATCAACTAAACCTTTTAAGGTGACCTAAAATGGTAAGTAAAACAAAGACATGAGGGTTGCCCCGGGGCATATTTCAGACCAAGGGGACACAATTTTCCAGTACCGAAAACTTGTCTTTATACAGACCATGTCAGTACTTTGTGAGGAATTCACTTTTAGTATCGCTAATGTTTTTCAAGGAGAGCCACTGTTTCTCCTTACAGAGGCGATGGCGATGTCTGGCTGCAGAGTGGACTCCATTGGTATTTCTTAAACTTTAATTAGGGGGCTACTGCTACTGTATAAACAAGAATGAAATGCAGTACATGCAAATGGGTATATGCATATATACTCTACTTCTTTCTTTGTACGAATGGTGGCATATCATATTCACTGTTCTATAACTTCATCTTAAAGTGACATTTCTTACTTATCATTTCTTAACAATAGATAAAGAAATTCATTTCTGTTTATGAACTCTCCTGTACTTTATGTTCTATTGACATCGTTTTGCTAGCTCATTAATTAGTATCCCAAATCTTTAGTTTCTTTTTCAGTATTTTACTACAAAAATCAATGGGCAGTAAATGACTTTGTATGTAAGTGATTTCATACATATGTAATATCTGTAGGAAAAACATAAGAGAAACAGGTATTGTTCTTTGTAGTTATGATATATTTTTTCAATATTTTCCTTTATGGATGGTATACCAATTAAAACACCCACTAATGAGCGCACCGGAGGTGAGCCACTCCCAGCGCTTAGGAGGAAGCATCTGGGCCTCCATATCACCCCCCTTGGTGCACCGGAAGTGAGCTGCGCAGGTGCCAGCAATACCCCACCCCCATCAAAATGAAAAGACACGTAAACTCGTCTCAAAACCTGACTTCCAGATCACCTAAAGCAACCCCAAAGAGCAACAAGATGGAAAACTGATATGCAACCACCTGGACTCCCTGAACTGACAACAAAAGAGGATCTGGAAAATATAAAATCAAAAATAATTTCTCAGATAACAGCAGAGATTGTGCCCATAGTACAAGACATGATTAATAAATCCAGAGAAGACACATAAAAAACCAGAGGAACTGAGGAATATGATGGAATCCCAACATAGGAAACAAATGGAATCCATAAAACAAATACAAACAGATTTCCAGGGCATTACAAACTCCACTGAAAGCTTAGGCTGCAGAATGAGTCGATATGCAGACAGAATTTCAGACATAGAAGATAAAATTGCAATTAGTGACCAGAGAAAGAAAAATTGCTTTAAAATAGTAAGGGACCATGGGAAATCAATCCAGCAGCTTCTAGGCAATGCAAAGAATTATAACATAAGACTGATCTGAGGCAATGAAGAAACAGGAGAGAGTGCAGATGACATATAAAAAACTCTTCACAGAAGTGATGGCAGAAAACTTCAAAGCAGGGGAAAGAACTTGACATACAGATAAGTGACATATCCAACTAGCCTTGATCAAAAAAAATCTACACATAGGCATATAATTGTTAAGACTCCAGAAACCCAACAGAAGAACAAAATTCTACAAGCAGTTAGAGAAAAGAAACAAATCACATAGAAAGGAAAGACCATCAGAATCACAGCAGACTTCTCAATGCAAATCCTCAAGGCTAGAAGAGCTTGGAGTGACATATTTCAAGCCCTAAAGGAAAACAGCCTCCAACCCAGACTGATGTACCTGACAAAACTATCTTTCAGAATTGATGGGGAAATAAGATACTTTCATGACAAAGAGCACCTTAGGAACTTCATGAATACCAAGCCAGCACTCCAAAAATTTTTAGACAATATCCTAGGAAAAGACAATGAAGATCACAACCCCAGGAAGCCCAGCAGAATGAATCCGTTGGGTGTGAAAAGAAATTAAACACAAAGAGGGAGAATCCAAAAAAAAGAAAAAGTCATGACAATGATAAGTCAATAAGTATCTGTACTGGTAATTTATCATCTTCTTGTGTCTACTTTTTAGTTGGGTTGTCTATTAATGAGCTGTAAGAGTTCTTTATATATTCTAGTCTTAGGTTGTATGTATTATAAATATGGTCTGTTTAAGGACTACTTTTCCTTTCCTTAATGATATCATTTAAAGTTCTAAATTTTGATGTAATCTCATGTATCAATTACTTTCTTTTACATATCATTTTTTTGTATCCTAGGAAATTCTTGCCTACCCAAAATTCATGAACATTTTCCCTTATAATTTCTTCTTGAAGTTTTATAATTTTAGTCTTTCATATTTAGGTTCATAGATCTTTTCAAGCTATTTTTATGTATGGAAATAAAGTGTTGAGGTTAATTTTTTGCATACAGATACCAGGTGTTCTAGTGCCGTTTGCTGAAAACACTATCTTTTCCTCGGCTCCTGAATTGAGTTTATAGTCTATAAAATGCTAATGTTAAACAATCTTTCAAAACTCAGTGGACCATATATGTGTGGTTGTATTTCTAGAGTCTCTATTTTATTCAAATGGTCTATATGTCTTTCCTTACACCAACACTGCCTTGATTACTGCAGCTTTAGAGGAAGTCTTAAAATTAGGTAATAAATGTCTTCCAACACTATTTTGTTTTTTGTTTTATTTTTACTTTTCTAGTTCCTTTGTACTCCTACACATCTTTTAAATTTCAATATCCTATTCTTCATTTATAGCAAGTATACACAGACCTGAATTTTTATATATATATTGTATTTTCTAATCCTGCTAAATTCAAATACAAGTTATAAGGGCTCCTAGAGATTTCTTAGTATTTTCTCTGTAGATGATCATTTCATCTACACATAAAGATTTTACTTCTACCTTGACAATGGTATGCTAATTGTGTCTTTTTATTGCCAGACTATTTTGGTTTGGGCCTAGGTTTCAAAGTTTAATGGACAAATAAAGAGTAGGAATTATCTGCCTTTTTTCACCACCTGAGGGAGAAAGCATTGTATCTTTTCCATTCATACAAGGCTTTTTTGCTGGAAGTATGGAGTACATGTCTTTAATCTGTTGAGAAGGTTCTGTTCTACTTCTAGTCTCCTGATAACTTTTACCATGAACAGCTGTAGAATTTAGTCCAATACTTTTTCTCCAACTACTGACAGGATCATATGGCTTTTTCCTTTCCTCTGTTAAAATGATGACTTATGGGGGTGGATCTTCCAATGCTGAACCAACACTGCCATCCCTATAATAAAACCACTTTCTACATCCTGCCAGATGTGACTTCTAATAGTTTGTTTTGTTAAACAAATTTCTATCTATGTTCATACTTTTTTCTTCTATTATCTTTATCCAGTTTTAGTATTGGCACAATGTTGATTTCCTAAAATGAGGGGAGAAGTGTTCCTTCTTTCTTCTCCTTTAAATGTTTGATATAATTTATCAATTAAAATGTATATGAGCCTGTTGTTTCATATGAGTAGATTTTCAAGCAAGGAATATACTTTTTTTAATAGGTGCTATACAAATTTTATATTTCCTCCAGAGTCAGTTTCATTAATTTGTCTTCCAAGGTACTTCTAAGAAGTTGTTAAATTTATTTCAAAAAGAATTTTTCTAATATGCTTTCTATATCATTTTAAATTCTGTAAAATCTGTGGTAATATCCTCTAAATTTTGATAGAGTAATTTTAAAAATGTATAATTAATATTGTCTAAAAGGAAGAAAAGTTCTAAAGGAGTAGGGGAAGTGGGAGGGTTAGGGGAAAGGAAAGAAGGGAAAAGAAAAAATATGAGAAAAGAAAAAAAAATGGAAACAAATTCTTTGCAAAAAGGGAAGGTTGGAGGGGGTGAAGGGAGGGCAGGGGAAGTGGAACAAAATAAGAACCAAGATACATCATGTAAAGGTACAAGATCCCAATGATGTGTATGTAACTGTATTTTATACCTAAAATGTACCAATAAACTTAATGAAAAAAAAAACACCCACTAACAATATATCCATGGTTCTCTTTCTTTTCTCCTTCATGAATATGTTATCATGCTCTTTAACCTTTGTATAAATAGAAGATGAAAATGTTTATATTTAATTTATATTTCCCTTGTGAATTGAGAGATGTTTCATGAATGCATATAATATACACAGTAATAATAATGTTCCCCACGTTTCTCATTCCTACCATAAAGATATTGTAATAAGGCAGTAATTTAGGTACTGTTGTGAAGGGATCTTGTAGATATTTTTGAAATTTGTAATCTGCTGTGCTTAAAACAGGGAGATTATCCAGAGCTATCTGAAATAGGATCAATCCAATTACAAAATTCTTAGAAACATAAAATTTGAGCTGATGAGCCCACCAGAAAGATGCAGTAAGTAAAGAGGAAGACAGAGATGGTGAGACAGAAGGACCAGGCAGGGTGATGTGAACCACATGGAGAGGACTCAACCAGCCATTGGTGGCTTTGAAGATGGGGAAGCAGTCCATGAACCAAAGAACACAGGCACCTCTAGAAACTGAAAACCCAGAGCTCACAGTAAGCAAGAAAATGGGAAACTCAGTCACATACTTACTCGGAATTGAGTAGGCTGACTTACTTTAAAGAAGGCCCACAAATTTGTGAATTTTAATGTATGTAAGGTTTGCCTCAATAAGAAAAATAAAAAATACAGGAAAACAATGAATTATATTTTCAAGTTAGGACTTGCTAGAACATTTTGACAACACTTAAGGAGGAAATATATGAGAGATGAGTTTTTATAACTTTCAATTGTGAGCCCTAGGGCAACCAATCGGATGAAGTTTTGAGGAGATTAGACTTCTGGAAAGATTACTCTTATGCTCATATCCTCAGAATTCTATTAGGAAATGAGACTCTGGAGCCACAAAATGATTACATAGTCACCACAAGGTCTGTGGGTGGGAGTTGAATTTTGAACTGAAATGTAGAAGACAAAAACATAAACCTTGACAGAAGAGCATGTGCGTGTAATATACTGTAGGAAATAAGATAAAGTTATAATTGTCTCTGAAATTTTTATGGTTTTAGTGGAAAGTATAATGGTATATGATGATATTCACAAATCAAGTAAAAGTTTAGTATACTGAGGAAGAAAGACAATAAAATTAACACTATGCCAGTGCTTAGAATTGGAACATTAGGCAAAGAAGACAGAGGAGGGAGGAAAGGTAGGCACCACTTAATTTCAATATTAGTCATAGTAAAAGGTAAGTTTTCAAAAAAGAGGTGACATGAGAGTGTTATATAAAGTTTTTAGTATGAAAGTTACAATTAAAACTAAAAATATATACCTTCTAAATGTCAAAGGAAATACCAAAACCATAGGGAAATAAAATCACAATGTAAATCGCATTAAAAATACTCTGATGCAACCTTGTACAACTGAAATTAAACCTATCACTCCTATCAATAATGGAACTTACTGTATGTATTATTACAATGAATTTTTTTCAGTTTGACAGACAAAAATGCAACTCAAAAAGTTACATAAAGAGGTACACTTAAAGACATTCAGATGCTTAAAATAGAAAGATTGGCAAAGAAATAAGAGGTAAACACATGTACACAGAAAACATGAGTCATCATGTTAATAACAGATAAAGTAGAAATCCAGCAAAAAACCCCAATTTTCTCATGATCATTATGCCAATATTTTATGTACAATGAATTCCTCTCTTATTTCAGAATTTTAAAACCATTATTTGCAAAGAATTCAGATCTATATATGTAAGGTTAATTATTAGTCCCTGTTGATTAGCTTCACCCGTTATCAGAATACTGTCATTTTTGTTTTATCTGTACTTCCACCCATTCTCCACCTTCCACTTGATTATCCAACAATATAGGTTGCCTTTTATGAGTTAAATATACATTTATTTAAACTTATAAGTCTTAAAGTATAATTTTGACAATTGATACTCTTCTTTAACCCACAACTCAGTACAATAATACATGTTATCAATACAAAAAGTTACCTTATACCATTTATACATCAGTCTCCCTCCTTCCTCAGAGACCACCAACATTTAAAATTTTTAAAACAAAGCCAAGTTTGTTTGTTCTGGAACTTTACATTAATGGAATCATACACGGTATGGTATTTTACACTTAGCTTTATTCAGTTAGCATATTGTCTGAGTTATTCATTCATGATATTGAATGTGCTAATGATTACTTCTTATTGATAGCTTACTATAATTTTATAGTATAAATATTTGTAAGTCATTTCTTGTATGCATTATGTATAAAGCTAATATAGATATTCTTTTATAAAAACAATTTTAATGGATACTTATAATTTTCATTGGATAAATACTTCAAAGTAGAATCTCTGTGGCTTAGGTACAGTCACATTGTCTTTTAAAGATACTATCCAACTGCTAACAAATGTGGTTGGGTCAATTTATATTCCCACCAGATTCTCCACATCTTCCTAATATTTGGAGTTTTCAGAGCCTTAATCATTCAAATATGTGTGGTGGTATCTAATTTAGTTTTTAACATGTTTTCCTAGTAACTAATAATTCTAACCATTTTCTCATAGGCCAGGTGAAAAAAATACACATTTATTTAGTGTAAAACTACATTTTATCATTAGTGCTTCAAAGTTGTACAAAGGGTAATCAAAATATACAGAGAAAGTTTTAATTAAAAATATTTCAATAAAAGAAACACTGTATTAGTCCCCCTCAAAATATTCTCCCCTGCTTTGGGCATACTTATCCCATCATTTTGGCCACCTGGAAATAGTTCTGGAAGTCCTCTCTCATGGGTATCTTTATTAAATGTGATCAAAAATGTTGAGTGCTGTCCAGTGGAAATACAGGCTCCCAAAAACACTGTGGCATGTCCTCATCCACCTTGTTCACCAAATCTGGCACCATGCAACCTCTGGCTGTTCCCCCAAGTCAAAATAACCATGACAGATAAACATTTCTTAATCAATTCTGGACACTGAGGCAGCAATAACAGCACACCTAAAGACACTAAAACAATTGCTCAGCTGTAATACCTCAGTTTTGCATCCTCTTGTTTTATTGCCACATCTTCCTTGAGATGTAACATCTTTTTAAAATTCTTATTTCACAAAATGAAATAATTTCATCTTTTAAAAACTAAAGGCAAAATATTAAGTTTCAATATGAAGAGATGCCATGAACACAATTTCCTTGTGAGTGTTTAAACATTACTTTTCTGTTATCATCTTTGGATTCTCGTAACACATTTATACCCATTATTTTGGGGTTATATTTTCAAAAATTATCTTTAAAGTTAGTGTGCACTCTATGTACCTTTTATTTGTAAGGGTTCATGAGGAAAAAAAAACAGAATTTGTGTAAATTTTCTTAAGATTCGGGATTTGGGTTGAGAGCTTGTTGATACTTTTCTCAAATCAATGAGTATGGTAGCTGTGGCATATTTTAGGATTATGAAAAGAGAAAAAGTACCATCTCTTTTCTTGCAAATGAGACAGACAATTTCTTTCAAAAGCCGTGTGTCATTAAGCCTCCCTCTGCTTCTTAAAACAAATCTGAAATTGTGGCAGTGGATGCTGTGGAATTCTGCAAACAGGAGCCTGAGTTCATACTTTCAGAAAGTGGGGTCAGAAAAGTCCTTTTGTATTCTGACATCTATGGGTATTGCTTTCTCCTCTACACTTTTTCTCCTTTGGGCTGTTCATGAAAACCCTTCACCAATTCCAAATTTTGGGACCATATCCCACTGTTACTGAAATAAAAATTATATTTTGCATTTTTTCACAATCTCCTTTCTACTTTGGATGATTTAGATAAAAGAGAGATGCTAAATCTAAGTGTCTCTCTTCAAACTAGCAGTGTTATCATTCCAGGCCCTTAATTTTCACTACATTAAAATTTTGTTAATATTCTCCTCCTTCTCTCTAGTTATTTGACTTAAAGGTTTTAGTTATACTTTCAAATGTTTCTAGTTGATGAAATTCAAAAGTCTGAGAAGTACAGGATAAGATAATATCTGAGATTCTTTCCAGCTTTAGTTTTTAATTTTTCCAGTGATAGGGACTGAACTGTTTCCCTTCCCACCAGTAGTGGGGATAAATGAATACAAGCTGTCATTTGTCATAACAAAGATATTTTCTGGGGGAAGAGCCATGGCTTGCTGAAATACTCCTCCTGCTTGGCTCCGAAAGGCTCAAAGGCTTGTGTCTACCCTGGCAGAGTCTATAGTCAAGAGACAGTGCTGCTATTGTTTGTCTAATACAATGCTTGGCAGGGGTTTAGTTGTATTTATTTGAAGTAGCAGAACAAAGCTTTTTCACCAGTGGCCACACAAATTGCTAGAATTTTCAATTCATTTGATAGTTAATTATATATGGGCATATTAGAGCATGTATGTGAATGTAACTGAGGATTAGTGTGTGTATTGATTGCCACTAAGAAGCTACTCTCCCACTGATATTAGATTTCAATTATCAGTATAGACAAATATAGAGTAATATTCTTTAGTAAATCCAACATACGAGTAGCATGTATTTAGAAGCATCATTTAACAAAAAGATTTATTTTTGAATGACTTCAAACAACAATTCTCTCCAATTAATTTCAAATGAATGCATTTATCTTTCCCTCCAAGGAATTTATTTGCAAAACTTTAAGTATATACTACCTGTAGCCTGTGTAGTACATGCACAAGTATATTCTAGTACTTAGAAAATGCTCTACTTAGTACATCTAATTATTTAATAGAAAAATCCAAGTTACTTCTGACTTGGGGCATATACAACCAGACCATGCTTTCCTTAGGTTTTGAATGATCTTACCAAGTACTGCAAAGAACAAGTGATCCTGGAGGAGCCTGAATGCCTCATGGAAAATACAGAAAGATGTTTAAATGAGGACATTGATCTGCTGCTTGTTTTATGAGCAGAATCTTTCTGTAACCCCAAAGAATAAGGAATAATCTAAGTTTTTCTAACCATCCGGATACTAGACATTCCCAGTTCCTTGAGACATTGTGCAAGGTATTCTGCAAGATTAACTCAGGGGAAACAAAACATGCAAAGATTTCTCTACAAACTTTCTCCTAAATTTGCCATATACTTTGACCAATCGATGTACCTTTGTCTAGACCAGAATATGTATGTCTAATCTCTAGGACATCTATTTCAAAATATCGAGGACAAAGTCAAGGGAAAGAAAATTAGTTTTGCTGTGAACTTAGTGTACCTTGAAACTTTATATATGTTATCTCATGGAATCCTTAAGTAATTGATATAGTCCAGAGCAGAATTCATTCAGTACAGGCTAAAAGGCCTGTTTCCATTCAGTTGTTTCCATTCAATTATCATCTGAGGAAAAATAGAGTTAGCAATCTGCCTATGTTGGGATAAACATAAGAATCCAGCAAAAGGATCCACAGGATCTTGAAGGATAATTTAATCAGGGTCTACAAAACCTCACTTGCTTGTTCTTTTCTTACATTGTTTTAATGAACTTAATTATAATTGAGTTAAGAGCCTGCATCTGGCATATCCTGCCCCTTGTTTTCTTCTGTTGCTCTTAAGGACTAAAGTTATTTTCTTTTCCCATTTAAACACTTTCACTTGTAGGCTGTTTCGACTTGAAGATGCCTATGGAGTGAATTCAATTCAACCTAAGACCTTTCTATTCACTGATGTCCCATATGACCAACACTTGGGTATTTCAACTTTCACTTTCTGAAGAAGAAGGTAGGTGCTTGCTTATCTATTGGTTTTCCACTGATCCAACTATCTACATTTCAGTTTCCCCAGTATATTATATAATTATTTTGATAAAATGTACAATCTTTTTGTCTTTGTCAAATTTCCTTGTAATTTCAGCCATTTTCTCTGTTAATAATTTTTCAGCTATACAATCATTCCTGATATCCAAACATGTATTCCATCTGATTTTGAGCTCCTTTCATGGCTTCAAGGCTAATTGATTTTTTTCTCCAAGAAGTGAGAATCTTGAATAGAAAGGTAAGAATAATTCATCTTAACACCAGATCTCTACAGAAAACTTTTATGAACTTTCTTGGCTAAGAACTCCCCAAACTATGGTAGTTTATGTTCTTCCAGAGGATTACTTTAGTATTTGCTGAAATTCCAGGAATTATCTAGCATTCTTCTAATATACCCACTTTTGGTTCAAGTTAGCCATTTTCTATTTGTTTTCTTGCAATCATGTCCAGCTAAAATACTATACCCACTAAGTCTTAATATAGTTTTATATCATGATAAAAGGAGCCAAACTACAGAAAGGTAACTTTCTTTCCTTTTTACCTTTTTCTCTTAAAACTCAGAGTTTAGAATTCATTCTAAACTTCTAAGCCATGTCCTGACTTTTAATATGTCTCACAGATCAGATGCCTTTCTCTAAGGAGAACTCCTAGATCCTCTGCAGCTTTTCCAGTGGTACTAACTCCTTAATTAGCCCACAACTGGAAAAGACCTTGGTCAATGAGAAGCTTTTATAATCTATTCCTAATTCTTCACAAAGAGCTCAGTTTCCTCAGATTCTGTTACAGCATGGAGAAGAAAAATGATGGTAAAACTTTATTATCCCTTCTCAGACTTTTCATTTCTTTGACAGCTTCATTATATGACATTAAATAGGATTCTGTTTTTGGAATAAGTTTTCAGAATAAAAGAGGATGAGCAATATTTTTCAATTATTCACAAATTCTTTTTAAAAATCTCAGCCACCTTATCATTATGTCATGCCCAATATGGAATAGGATTGAGTCATCAGGACATATACTGACCCCAACTCAATCAATAATACAGTTTTAAATAACCAGTGTTAATTTTCCATTGCCATGACCAAAATATCTGACATAAACAATTTAAAGGATTAAAGGTTTATTTTTGGCTCATGGTTTCAGGGATTTCAGTTCATGGTCAACTGGTTCCAAGGCAGAAGTATGGTGGAAGGGCATGGTGGGGGAAAGCTGCTAACCTCACAACATCTGGGAATCAGAAAGACAAGGAAACAATGCAGTGAAGAAGTAGAGAACCAGATATAATCCTCAAATTCATTACCCTGTGACTTACTCCTTTCTGCTAATGTGACCTTCTAAATTTCCATTACCTCCAAATAATACTATTGAATTATGACCTTGACAATACATTAATTTATTGATATTGAATTTAATTACCTCATGATCCAGTTTTTTTCAAAAAAAAAACCTGTTAGCATATTGTCTAATGTCAATATGACAATATTGACATTATTGTAGGGGGACATTTTAGGTCCAAACTATAATATCATCTCTCAATTTACACAATTCAAATGGACCATGTTATCCACATCGTGTTGTGATAACTACCTGCTGAAAATTGTCGTATCTTACTAAATGCTTTTGTAGCTGCCCACACTAAAGAGAATCACTGACATCTCCTCAGTTTTTATTCTTGGCTTTTCTTTCCTCCACACTGATGCTATTTCCTGACATTTCTTCCCTGATGGAGATAAAATGACTGTCAGAATCTATAGGCTTATGTAGTTGAAGATTGCCACAAAAAAGTATTCTCTGATAGGGACAGTAGGACCTAAATATTGGGCTTAAAACTCATTGTCCTAGAAAGGATCATGTCCCCATCTTGAACCAGTCTTTGGTCCCAAGATGCAAAATATGCTCTTTGGTTCAGCTCTTTGGCACATTGTCTTTCTGGGTGTAAGTATTAGCATAGTTAATTCATATCATATGAACTGAGTGGGAAGAGGGGAAATAAATGACAGGCAGTCAAAAATAAATTAATTGAAAGTAAGTGGTAGACTTAATAACCAAATTCAGTCAAGTAGCTGGTTACAAGGTCAACACACAAAAATCAGTAGCTTTCCTCTACACCAATGACAGACTCACTGAGAGAGAAATAGAGCAAATAATTCCTTTCACAATAGCATCCAAAAAACTGAAATACCTAGGAATCATCCTAATGAAAGAAATCAAAGACCTCTTCTCTGAAAACTATGGCACTCTGAAAAGAGAGATTGAAGATGATATCAGAAAAAGGACAGACATCCCCTGCTCCTGGGTAGGAAGGATTAATATAGTGAAAATGGCCATACTTCCAAAACTGCTATATAGATTTAATGCAATTCCAATTGAGATCCCAGCAGCATACTTCATAGACCTTGTGAAAACAATCCAAAAATTCATTTGGAACAAGAAGAGACCCAGAATAGCAAAAGCAATTCTAGGTAATAGAGACGTGGCAGGGGGTATCACAATCCCCAACCTGCAACTATACTACAAAGCTACTGTGATAAAAACAGCATGTACTGGCAAAGAAACAGACTTGAGGACCAGTGGAACAGATTAGAAGACGCAGAAACAATGCCAGACACACTCAGCCATCTCATCTTCGACAAAGGAGCCAAACACCCTCACTGGAGGAAAGATAGCCTCTTTAATAAATGGTGCTGGAAAAATTGGGCTTCAACTTGCCCAAGATTAAAACTAGACTTATATCTCTCACCATGCACTAAACTAAAATCAAAATGGATTAAAGCTCTAAATATTAAAATAGAAACTCTGAACCAGTTGGAACAGAGGTCAGGTAGAACCCTTGAAGACATCAGTGTAGGAAAAGATTTTATGAACAAAACCTCAGTTGCCCATGAACTAGCACAAACAATCAACAAATGGGATCTCTTCTTATTAAAAAGCTTCTGCACAGCAAGAGAAACCACCAACAGTGTGAAGAGACAACCCACAAGGTGGGAAAAAATCTTCACCTGCTCTTCCTCAGACAAAGGTCTACTATCTCAAATCTATAAAGAACTCAAAAAGATCAGACCTCCCAAATTTAAAGACACAATCCAAAAATGGGCATCTGAAGTGAACAGACATTTCTCAGACAAAGAAGTAGAAATAGCAAATAAATACATGAAAAAATGTTCAACATCACTGGTCATTCGAGAGATGCAAATGAAAACAATGCTGAGATTCCACTTCACTCCAGAAAGAATGGCTGCTATCATGAAATCAACCAAAAACCAATGCTGGCGGGGCTGTGGGGAAAGAGGAACCCTGCTCCACTGCTGGTGGGAGTGTAGACTGGTGCAACTAGTGTGGAAATCAGTATGGAGATACCTCAAAGAACTAGGACTGGAAGTCCCATTTGACCCTGCTATTCCACTGCTGGGAATCTTCCCCAAAGAATTAAAAGCATCATAGCACAGTGATATATGTGCACCCATGTTCATAGCAGCACAGTTTGTAATAGCTAAAACTTGGAAACAGCCCAAATGCCCATCCACTGGAGACTGGATAAAGAAAATGTGTGGTTTTTATAAAATGGAGTACTACTCAGCCATAAAAAATGAGAAATTAGAGACATTTATAGCTAAGTGGATGCACATTGAGGGAATAATCTTAAGTGAAATAAATAGGACACACATGTGTAAATACCGATTAGTTTCTCTGGTGTGAGAAACTGAAAGTGTAAATAAGGGCTAAATGTATAATAAGTAATGTGAAATAGGAAGAAAAGGGGCAAAGGGGAAGGAAGTGGGAGGGCTACGGGAAAGGATAGAAGGGAATGGGATTAATATGAGAAAATGGAAAAATAGGAAAAAAATCTTTGTAAATAGGGAGGACTGGAGGGGTTGAAGGGAGGGCTGGGCAAGGGTGAGAAAATAAGAACCAGGAGAGAATATGTAAAGGTGCAAATTTCCAATGATGAATGTCATTATATTGTATCCCTAAAATGTACCAATGATTAGAATGAATAATTGATAATGTAAAATAGGAAGAAAAGGTCCAAAGGGGTAGGAGTAGTGGGAGGGGCAGGGGAAAGGAAAGAAAGGAAAGAAAAATGATGAGAAATGGGAAAAATGGAAATAAAGTCTTTGTAAATAGGGAAGGGTGGAGGGGGTGAAGGGAGGGCTAGGAATGGGGAAAAAATAAGAACCAAGATGCATTATGTAAAGGTACAATTCCCAATGAGAAATGTAATTGTGTTGTATACCTACAATGTACCAATAAAAGAATTTAATACAAAAAAAAAAGAAAAAAGAAAAAAGAAAGTAAGTGGTAGGGATAGAGAAGGAGAATTCTTTGACTTAATGCATCAAGCACCAAGTTGAAATTCTGAGGTTATTTATCCTCAGAAGCATTATTTGTAATGGTGGTTAAAATTGGTTTTGTTAATATGTGTGCATGTTGTTAAGGCTTAGATCTAAAATATCCTCCCAAAGTCCATGTATTCAGAAATGGGTCTTTCCAAAGGAGATTGGATCATGAGCATATAGCTTAACATGCTGTTAGGAGTGGGTCACTGAGGGCACTCCAGTGGAGAGTAAGTCTTTTACCTGGTTCTTTCCTCTTGCCATGGCTTGAGAAGCTTTCCTCCACCAGGCCTTTCTGCCATTTTTGCCATGAAGCAAGCTGACCATGGACTGAAACTTCTAAAAATTCTCAACCAAAATAAGCCTTTTCTCCTTTAAGTTGTATATTTTAAAAATTTGTTCCAGTGATGATAAAGCTGACAATATGCATATATAGAACTATATCTGTGTGTGTAAGCTTTATATGTGCTCTATACTTATACTTATATATATTCTTCTGATATATATGCACACACATACATAAACAGAATATGTATATTTGTGTTGTTTGTATATACAGGCTTATTTATATAACATCTAAGCTTTAATTAATTAATTGACTTTTCTTGTACCTAATTCCTTTCATATAAGACTTGTACACTTCTCAGAAAAGTAGTTAAAATGTAATGTATTGTTATATCTCAGAAATGCATTATTATTTTACCCAGTGTAAAATCATCACAACATAGCATCATTTTATCATTTGGCCTAAGTTTTAAATATCTACAAATAATGTACATACACAAATATGTATGATATTTAATTAAATTAACATATAGTCACATTATGTGTGTATCTGTTTAAGCATGTGTGTATGGTGTAGCCAAATTTCAGAAGAATTACAATGGGAAAATGTTTTCTGTCCATTTTCCATATGGGGAGAATTTGCAAACTATTGTTTGGCTAAGTCACTCTCTGGATTCCACTCTGAACATTTTGTTTACCTTGCGCCAAACCTTGTTAAAAATCAACCAGACACATCTACATGCTCTAGTTAATTTGTTTCACTGTTATTCATTTACTTATAGGTCAAGCAATCATGAGATATTTTGGGGATCACTACTTCCAAGAAACCAAACTCTATTTCAGGTGTTGTGTCACTTATTCTCAGAAATTAACAAAGCACATTTCCTCCCAGGAACAAGACAATTTCATTTCTTCCCTAAATTTCTGGGAAGAATTATACTTACTAATTCGGCGTTCTTATAAATTTTTCTTTAGCCTACCGTACTACAACTAGATCTTGACTCACTCTAATAGTCTCAAATTTCTATTTTCTGCTAAGAAATAGAATAATGACCTAATTGCTGATTCTGAGCCAAGTGCAATACTTTGAAGTTAAAAGTTACCAACTTCGGGCCCTACCGAGTTTGCAAGTCACGCAGAACATGCCGAATCAGCCCGCTGCAGACAGGCAGGTCTGCGGATGCCCTACTGAGGTCGTGAGTCGTGCGGAACACACTGAATCAGCCCACGACCCGGCAGCAATCCACTGGACACCTACCCCCGCTCCTCTGTACAGCCACCTGGTTCCACACTACAAAGACACAGAGGACACTGGACCACCAGACCACGGTACTGAGTCCCGTTGCTCCCGGCCCAGAGGAAGGGGCTTCTGAGCTGCCGTCCAACTGCTCCTTGTCCAGAGGAAGCGGCTTCCCGGCTACCATCCTTCCTGCTGCTCCCAGCCCAGAGGAAAGGGCTTTTGAGCAACCATCCCTACCGCCACTCCCAGCCCCTGTCCCACCTCTCCCAGCTCAGAGGTAATCCACCCAGGTGCCAACAGCACCCCCTTACCCCCCCAGTTGAAATAAGAAAACACGTAAATAAGTCTCAAAATCAGACTTCCAGATCACCTACAGTAACCCCAAAGGGAAATGAGATGGAACACTCTTATACTCAACCACCTGGACCCACTGAACTGGCAACAAAACGGGAACTGGAAAAAAGGAAATCAGAAATAATTTCTCAGATAACAGGAATAATTGTGCCCCTAGTGCAAGACATGGTTAATAAATCTAGAGAGGATCTGAGGAACATGATGGAATCCAAACGTAGGAAACAAATGGAATCCATAAAACAGATGCAAATAGATTTCCAAGAGATAAAAAACTCCATTGAAAGCCTACACAGCAGAATGAGCCAATGTGAGGACAGAATTTCAGATATAGAAGATAAGATTGCAATTAATGACCAGGAAAAGAAAAATTGCTTCAAAATTATAAGGGAACATGAGAAATCAATCCAGCAGCTGCTAGACAATGCAAAAAAGAATAACATAAGACTGATTGGAGTCAATGCAGAAACAGGAGAGAGTGCAGATGACATATACAAAACTCTTCACAGAAATAATGGCAGAAAACTTCCCAAGCAGGGGAAAAGAACTTGACATACAGATAAGTGAGGCATATAGGACTCCAAATAGCCTTGATCAAAAAAAATCTACACATAGGCATATAATTGTTAAGATTCCAGAAACACAACAGAAGAACAAAGTTCTAGAAGTAGTTAAAGAAAAGAAACAAATCACGTACAAAGGAAAGCCCATCAGAATCACAACAGACTTCTCAACACAAACCATCAAGGCAAGAAGAGCTTGGAGTGACATATTCCAAGCCCTAAAAGAAAACAGCCTCCAACCCAGATTGATGTACCCTGCAAAACTGTCCTTCAACATGGATGGAGAAATAAGATACTTTCATGACAAAGAGCACTTTAGGAAATTCATGAATATCAAAGTAGCACTCCAAAGAATTTTACACAATATCCTAGGAACAGACATTGAGGAGCACAATCCCAGGAAGCAAAGCAGAATGAACCCATCTGGCATGACAAGAAATCAAATGTAAAGGGGGAGAACCCAACAAAAAGAAAAAGTCATGGCAATGACAAGTCAATACATTTCAGTTATAACCATCAATGTTAATGGTCTCAATTCACCAATCAAAAGAAATAGACTGGCAGAATGGGTCAAGAAGCAAAATCCAACAATGTGCTCCATACAAGAAATGCACTTAATTCAAAAGGAAACTCATAGACTGAAAGTTAAAGGGTGGAAAACAATACTCCATGCAACAGGAACCCCCCAAAAAGCAGGAGTAGCTATCCTTTTGGCAGATCAAGTAGATTTCAAACCAACACTGATTAAGAGAGATGAAGAAGGACAATACATCCTTGTAAAGGCAAGAAGCCAAGAGGAAGAGATGACAATCATAAATATCTATGCACCAAACACTAGTGCACCCAACTATATAAAATAAATACTAACGGACATGAAAAGTCATATATGCACTAATACAATTGTAGTGGGGGACCTCAACACCCCACTGTCACAAATAGATAGATCAACTAGACTAAAAATAAGTACTGAAATACTAGAACTCAATCAAACTCTCGAACAAATGAACTTAACAGATGTTTACAGAGTCTTCCACCCCACAAAATCAGAATACACATTCTTCTCAGCTGCACATGGGTCATTCTCCAAAATAGACCACATACTCACACATAGAACACGTTTAAGTAAGTGCAAAGGAATTGAAGTTATCCCCTGTATATTATCAGACCAAAGTGTGATGAAACTGGAAAAATTTCATAAACATGTGGAAATTGAACAACACACTTCTGAATAACCAATGGTTCACAGAGGAAATTAAAGAAATCATACAGTTCCTTCAATTAAATGACAATGACAATACAACATATCGGAATCTATGGGACACGATGAAAGCAGTCTTACGAGGGAAATTCATAGCAGTGAATATGCATATTAGGAAAACAGAACGAGCCCAATTAAACAACCTGATGCTGAACCTCAAGCTTCTAGAAGAAGAAGAGCAGGGCAACCCCAAAGCTCATACAAGGGAGGAAATTATCAAGATCAGAGGAGAAATCAATGCAATGGAGACTAAGAGAATGATACAAAAAATCAATGAAGCCAAGAGTTGGTTCTTCAAAAAAATCAACAAAATTGACAAACCCTTAGCCAACCTTATCAGAAAAAAGAAAGAAAAGGCCCAAATCCATGCAATTAGGGATGAAAAGTGTGAAATTACAACAGACCCAGCAGAAATCCAGAGGATCATCAATACCTACTTCCAGAACCTATACACCAATAAGATGGACAACACAGAAGAAATGGAGAGATTCCTAGATATATATGAAGTACCAAAGTTGAACAAAGAGGACCTAAAAATTCTCAACAACCCAGTATCAACCAATGAAATTGAAGACATAATTAAAAACTTATCAACTAAGAAAAGCCCGAGCCCTGATGGCTTCACTGCTGAATTCTACAAGACATTTAGAGAGGAACTGCTGCCACTACTGTTTAAACTCTTTAAGGAAATTGAAAGGGAAGCAATACTCCCAAATTCATTCCTAGAAGCAAGCATCACCTTCATCCCCAAAGCAGAGAAAGAACCAACTGAAAAGGAGAACTATAGGCCAATCTCACTAATGAACATAGATGCAAAAATCCTTAATAAGATAATGGCAAACAGAATGCAGAAGATCACCAAGAAGATCATACACCTTGATCGAGTGGGATCCATCCCAAGGGTGCAGGGATGGTTCAACATATGCAAATCAATCAATTTAATACACTGTATCAATAGAGCCAAGCACAAAAACCATATGATTATCTCCATAGACACAGAAAAGGATTTGACAAAATCCAACATGCATTTATGATAAAAACCCTACAAAAAATTGGAATAGATGGTCTCTACCTCAAACTGATAGAAGCCATCTATGAAAAACCAACAGCCAATATCATGCTAAACGGTCAAAAACTGAAATCCTTCACACTGAATTCAGGAACAAGACAAGGATGTCCACTATCACCACTCTTGTTCAATATAGTTCTGGAAACATTAGCCACAGTAATTAGACAAGAGAGAGAAATAAAAGGAATAAAGATAGGAAATAAAGAAGTCAAATTGTCATTATTTGCCGATGACACAATACTCTATATAGAAGACCCCAAGAACTCCACCAAAAGTCTTCTAGACTTAATAACCAAATTCAGTCAAGTAGTGGTTACAAGGTCAACACACAAAAATCAATAGCTTTCCTCTACACCAATGACAGACTCACTGAGAGAGAAATAGGGCAAATAATTCCTTTCACAATAGCATCCAAAAACTGAAATACCTAGGAGTCAACCTAATGAAAGAAATCAAAGACCTCTTCTCTGAAAACTATAACATTCTGAAGAGAGAGATTGAAGATGATATCAGCAAATGTACAGACATCCCCTGCTCCTGGGTAGGAAGGATTAATATAGTGAAAACAGCCATACTTCTAAAACTGCTATATAGATTTAATGCAATTCCAATTGAGATCCCAGCAGCATATGTCATGGACCTTGCGAAAACAATCCAAAAATTCATTTGGAACAAAAAGAGACCCAGAATAGCAAAAGCAATTCTAGGTAACAGAGACATGGCAGGGGGTATCACAATCCCCAACCTGCAACTCTACTACAAAGCTACTGTGAGAAACACAGCATGGTACTGGCAAAGAAACCGGCCTGAGTACCAGTGGAACAGATAGAAGATGCAGAAACAACGTCAGACACACTCAGCCATCTCATCTTCGATAAAGGAGCCAAACACCCTCACTGGAGGAAAGATAGCCTCTTTAATAAATGGTGCTGGAAAAATTGGGTTTCAACTTGCCAAAGATTAAAACTAGACCTATATCTCTCACCATGCACTATATTAAATCAAAATGGATTAAAGATCTAAATATTGAAATAGAAACTCTGAACCAGTTGGAACAGAGGTTAGGGTGAACTCTTGAAGACATTGGTGTAGGAAAAGATTTTATGAACAAAACCTCAGTTGCCTGTGAACTAGCACAAAGAATCAACAAGTGGGATCTCTTCTTATTAAAAAGCTTGTGCATAGCAGGAGAAACCACCAGCAGTGTGAAGAGACAACCCACAATGCAGGAAAATATCTTCACCTGCTTTTCCTCAGACAAAAGTCTACTACCTCGAATCTATAAAGAACTTGAAAAGGTCAGACCTCCCAAATTTAAAGACCCAATCTGAAAATGGGCATCTGAAATGAACAGACATTTCTCAGACAAAGATGTAGAAATAGCAAATAAATACATGATAAAATGTTCAACATCACTAGTCATTTGAGAGATGCAAATGAAAACAATGCTGAGATTCCACCTCACTCCAGAAATAATTGCTGCTATCATGAAATCAACCAACACCAAATGCTGGCGGGGCTTTGGGGAAAGAGGAACCCTGTTCCACTGCTGGTGGGAGTATAGACTGGTGCAAGCGCTGTGGAAATCAGTATGGAGATACCTCAAAGAACTAGGACTGGAAGTCCCATTTGACCCCGCTATTCCACTGCTGGGGATCTTCCCCAAAGATTTAAAAGAATCATACCACAGTGATATATGTGTGCCCATGTTCATAGCAGCACAGTTTGTGATAGCTAAAACTTGGAAACAGCCCAAATGCCCATCAACTGGAGACTGGATAGAGAAAATGTGGCTTTTTTTTTTTTATAAAATGGAGTACTACTCAGCCATAAAAAATGAGAAATTAGAGACATTTATAGCTAAGTGGATGCACACTGAGGCAATACTCTTAAGTGAAATAAATAGGACACACATGTATAAATACTGAATAGTTTCTCTGGTGTGAGAAACTGAAAGTGTAAATAAGGACTAAAATATATAATAGGTAATGTGAAATAGGAAGAAAAGGGGCAAAGGGGAAGGAAGTGGGAAGGATGGGGAAACGATAGAAGGGAATGGGATTAATATGAGAAAATGGAAAAATAGGAACAAAATCTTTCTAAATAGGAAGGAATGGAGGAGTTGAAGGGAGGGCCGGGCAAGGGTGAATAAAAAGAACCAAGAGAGATTATGTCAAGGTGCAAATTTCCAATGATGAATGTCATTATATTGTATACCTAAAATGTACCAATGATTAGAATGAATAATCGATAATGCAAAATAGGAAGAAAAGGTCCAAAGGGGTAGGGGTAGTGGGAGGGGCAGGGGAAAGGAAAGAAGGGAAAGGAAAAATGATGAGAAATGGAAAAAATGGAAATAAAGTCTTTTTAAATAGGGAAGGGTGGAGGGGGTTAAGGGAGGGCTAGGAATGTGGAAAAAATAAAAACCAGGATGCATTATGTAAAGGTACAATTCCCAATGAGAAATGTAATTGTGTTGTATACCTAAAATGTACCAATAAAAGAATTTAACAACAACAACAACAAAAAGTTACCAACTTCGTATATCTTTCCCCACTCTACCTTATAGATTCTTCTCTTTTTGCTTTCTCTAGCCTCGGGAATCAAAAGAGGAAGTAAGACAAATTTTGGTGGAGTCCTATGAGTATTCTCTCTGAGTTGATTTTACTCCTAATCATTATAGAAGATGGCTTTTACTTAGCCTGGAAATTGCTCTTAGTTGCAAGCCTTTTCTCTTGGCTTGAGTATTCAAGGGCTCCACTCTTATTTAAGCACAAGGCAGTAATCCAAGCCTACTTCTGCATACACATATGTACCCATCTGTGGGGACTCTAGCGGAATAAATTTTCACTAGTGCAAATTCTAATTCCCAGCAACTGAGAAAAAACAGCTGGGAAGGAAGCTGTGGGGATGATTTTAACTATTAATTTAAAATCTAATCTTTCACAATTCAGAAAACAAAAGGAAAAACCCAATAATCACTACTATACTTCAGATTAATGAGTAGATTTAGGAAATGAACTTAAAAACACCTGAAATTAAGTATTTGGCTGCGTCCACCAAAAAATATTTTGGATTCAGTGGAAAAATTTTGGAAAAGGCCAGAGTGGAGAGAATAAATAAAATTGTCTGGGTAGGTTATTTTTACATTTTCTAATTACAAAAGACACAAAGTCACATTCTATTAAAATCTACTTTCCTAAATAGAGACATTTGCTTCTCAATAATTTTCATTTAAAATATTTACAGTCTTAATTTTAGCTAAAGAAAAATGGTACATAGGTATATGACACATTATTATGTTTATGCACATGTACACAATTCATATTTCCACTCAGAAATACTCTGATGTTCAAATTCAACTAGTATGTACAGGAGTGTTTCTCTGCACTGTTTCATAATTGCAATCTGAAACGGATTTATTACTGAGAATGTTAAGACCCAAGTTATATACCAAGAACACCAACATTTATAGTTTCTATCACAAGGACTGGTGTGATTGGCTTCTATAGCATTCATGGACATATAGGCTTAAACTTTAGAAGAACTTCGTGCGTGAAATAGGTTTGGTGCTATTTTTAACTCTGTTTTACAGAAGTAGAACTAGAGAGATTTGCTCAAGGCTATGTGGTTAGGAAGTGGTTGAACCAAGATATAAAGTAAATCTTCTGAATGAAAATTCTCTGCTTTTCTCATAATACCACACAACATGTCAAACAATGAAACAAGGTCATCAAGTGTTTTAGAGACATCTGTTGGTGCTGTAGCTATTAAGAGGTGAGAAAGGAAATCACTATGGACAAAATGAGTGGAAGTACACAACATTTAAGAATCAACTTACTCTTGAGTGCTGGCCTTGAACTTGAGTAACTGTGTTTGTGAGACGTGAATCCATTGGGTCCTTCACTGAGCATATATTGAAAAAAAAATGAGAGCAGTCAAACCAGCTTAAAGGAAATACAGGATTCAAATAACAGAGGATAAGGTAGAAAATGTAATTTCAGACCACATTGTACCAGGCCTCAAATGGAATCAAGGGGATTATTGCCATCCAGTAGAATTTTCTATGGTAGAAATGCTTATGCATTTTGATACATATTTCTAAGGTGGAAACAGTTCCTATCTGAGCTCCATGGACGGCAGCCACTAGCCAAAGGTGACTATTGAGCCCTGAAAATATAGACAGTGCAACTGAGTAACTGAATTTTTAAGTTTACTTAATTTTAATTAATTAGACTTAAATAATCATATGTGGCTGATTGCTTTTGCTTTAGGTAACATGTCACCTCAGTCATACTCAGAGTAGAGTCATTAAACTGTTCAGCTGAGCATGGTCATATGAAAACTTGGCTTCAGTACAAATGAAATGATTGTGCTATATTTTTCTCCCAGGAGACATGGAGGAACCATTTGGTTGAGATTGTTTATATCAATCCAGAAATAAACAGCCAAAGCTTTCAATGAAGAAGGGTGAAATTAAAAGTCAAAATAAGAGAAATCACGAAGAAGCGGTTTATTAGACTTGAACACTTATTAGATAAAAGACTACTTTTCCTTTTTATAATGCCCCAAGGACAATGAAATAATTGAAAACAAAAGTAGGACAATACATGCAGGTTTTGAAGTAAAGATAAAATTTTTTCAAATCATTTACTTAGTATCTAGGGAGGATCTGTTAAATGTGAGTGCAAGCAGTATATCATCTTTATGGTGCTTTACAAATGCAGGAGATACTGAATTTGCAGTGTCTGTTTGGGACTGTCTAGGGGAGCAGAGAAGTTGGATTTTCATCTAAATGATCCTTACTCCAAGCAGAGAGAACAAGGCCTCATTTAATTGCAACATTGTTGTCTATACTCTAAAAGACAGTGAAAAGAATTTAAAAAGGGAATGAGAATCAAATAAGAATGGGCCTCACAAGGGAAGGAGGCTAGCTCCTATCACATACAAAGTCAAATCTGGAGGCTGTAGCTTTTCTATCAACATCTTCATTGCCTGGTTTTTAGCTCTGTGGTCAAGTGATATTTGACCTCACTTCCTGTGATAATAAATTCAGTTAGTGTTGGTTGAACAATGTCTTTGTATAAGGCCATATAGCGGGTACTGGGGGTAGCTATAAGATAATTCCCTGGCCTGAGAAAGTCTACAGTCTTATGGGGGCTCAAGGACAGGACATCAATAATTCTTTGACAATGAAGAATTGTATCAAGGTACATTCTGTTTCAGCCTAAAGAAGGAAAAAAGACATGGAATTTTATGAAAAATATCAGGCGTGCATATGTGGATAAAATGAAAAAGGTTGCCCTAGACAGAGAGTTAAAGCCCTTTCATACTTAGACAAGGCATAAAGGAAATGGTAATGAATGAGAGATGCTGTACCATAATGCTTAGCTCTTAGGGGAAAAGAGACAGTAAAGATGAATAATTAACAGAATGAAACACATAGTGTTCATTGTGGCCAGTCCTTTTAGAAAATTACAAGTGATAATTAAGTAAGAAACAGGGAAGACTGTCACCTTCTAAAAAATCATACCTGAAATATATGTGGGGCATTAATCAAATAAAAAGAGTTAGCTAGAAGAGGAAAGACATGTGGTTTGTTTCGGAGATTGTTCCCTATACATTCAAACATCCTGGGGCAAGAATAAGCTTTTTTAGTCCCCAAATCTGAAAGAAAGTCAAGTCTGTGGGTGTGGGGTAGTGACATGGCAGGTAGTGATGAGATTAAGGAAGAAGTTTGGGGTCATACTGAGGACAGGTCATGCAGGGCCTGCTGGCTGACTTTCAGCATTTTGACCTTTACTCAACAGGCAGTGGTAAGCCATTGAATTCTTTCTGAAGGACATTGATGTCAAATTGAGGATACTACATCAAATAAGGGTTTTATTTGCAAATATGTCAATCCTCTTTAGTTTAAACAGAAACATTATCAGAAATATGAAATAGTTCAAAGTATAAATGTAAATAAAAGATATCAAGTAGATGAAAGATGAAGTGGAATGATTAAAAAAAGATTACAATAAGAAAACTAGGATATATAGCTAGGGGCTACAGAGAGTTACTCCACTTGGAGAGTCAACTGATACTCTTGCTATGAAAAGGGATGAAGATTTACATCACTGATACTGGCTACAATATGGTGCAACCTTGAACTGAGATGTCCTATAATGTAAAGGCTGTACATTATATTACTCTCCCTCTAAAAAAATATTTTTTTCTAGTTTATGTCATTGCCTTCTAAATTAATATCTTTGGGGTCTGGTAGGTCATATGCCTTCTAACATGAAGATGTATGGGCTTTTAGGGTTGGGAATTCCTGCTGTTAAAAACAAACAAACAAACAAACAAAGAGAAATCATTTAAAGTTCCTGGAAAACCAAAATGCTGCAAATGTCCACAAAAGGGATTTTACCTAAATTTGTAAAGTCATTAAATTTTTAACAAAAGAAACCCATTATTAGAGCTACATTTTAGGAAAACTAAGTCTAGCAATCATATGAATCCTAATGAGTGTGAAATCTGTCCTGTGGTTTTTGCAATGTTTGAGGGAGGCAGTAAGAGGCTAAGGATTGGTAACAGAAAAACTTGACATATATGAAAAACATTTTGGGCAAGAAAATTCACATCACACTTTCAAAACGAGAAAGGTCATAGATGACTCTAAATTTCCAAACCAGTTAGACTATAAGAATAGGGAAATCAGTAAGAAAACATCGAGGGACATTTTAGAGGTGCTCTTGGCATGTCCAGATGAAGTTCCAAAGGTTAGTTCAAAATAGATTTATTGACCTGGAGAAGGAGATGAGGGCTGGAAAGTAGACAGTGTCATCATTTGTAAGGGTGGGGAAGTCATTTCTCTCAATGATGTTAATTTCTATATTATGCAAGTCCAATAGTGTAACTCTCAGGACCACCAAAACCTTCACTTATTCAGCATGAAGGGTTGTGAGTAGTTTGCCTGATGCTTCAGGGTGCACAGAATAAACATGGCATTGCTTGACCGTGGTTGGCCCTTTCTCATCGCTGGAATGCAATACATGCTGTAGTTCTCTCTTCCAAACATGGTACCTGTGTTGAGCTACCCTGTAGAAAGTGTTTATGTGAATGTGCAAATGTGAAGCTCATAGTCGGGGGTGTTCTGAGCACAGACTTGGAGGACCCAGCCAAGCAGATACTGGCAAACTGATGACTGTTTAGTAGTTACAGGCAATTTTTGTGCGGAGGCCAATGCAGAGTGCTCTACAGACACCGTAAGGCTATTAAAGGCTAGGATGGCTATATGCATGTGTTTAACCAGTTTCACTCCATTTTACCGTCTTCTAGATCTAATTTCCCTGTCTCTCTTGCAAGTAGTCATAGAAATGATATTGTTCCATTTTTAGGTTTGGATCATATAAATCTTCCTGATATATTCTCCGTTCTATTTTTTTCTCTTCCATCAGCTTAGGTGGAGAAAGTGACCTTGTGTATTAGTCACCTTTCCCACTGATGGGACAAAATACTCAACACGGGCAACTTAAAGGCTCACATTTTTCAGAGGATGCAGGCCGTGGTAATCTGGCTCCAAGGGAGAAGCAGTGTGGCTGCAGGTATGGTGAGGAAGGCTCCTCACTTCATGACAGTCAGGAAGCACAGATAGAGGAGCAGCCTCTTCCAAACAGGCCCCACCTCCTAAAAGCACAGTGAGTTACAGACTCATCCGTGGATTAACCCACTGATAAGTATGGCGCCCCACTGTTCCAATCATCTTCCAAAAGCCTCACCTTTAAACACCTGAACCCTTTGGAGGACATTATAGATCTAATACCATGGCATCTCTAAGCCATCTGTTGCAGACAAGGAGAGGAAAGGGGAAAATTTAAATTTGGAGGTATGACATGTGTGTAGATCTTGCTTCCCCTTAAAGAGTGAAAGATTAAGATTTAATTTAATCTCATGCTAATACATTTCTTCCAGTTAAGATTCAATCCATAGCTTCTGAACTGTGTGCAGATTTGACTGGCTGGTATCCTATAGGACCAAAATTTGAGCAAATATTTTATATCTACACTTTCCTTCACTGAAATACCAAGGAATTTCTGTTGTGTTTTTAAAATATTGTTGAGCCTGGGATGGTGGTGCATGCTTGTAATCCTAGCACTTTTGAGGCTGAGACAGGAGGATCCCTGTGAGTTTGAGGGCAGCCTGGGTTACATAGTGAGTTCAAGGACAGCCTGAACCACATAGTGAGACCCTGTCTGAAAAACAAATATTGTTTCATAATTTTGTCTAATAGAAAAACTGCTTTAGAAGTTGAAGGCTAAAAAAATACTAATTAGTTTGAGCCCAGTGCTTTAGTAATCTTAAATGTCTAGAGGGCATTACCGTGAGACAAAAATATTAAAACACAAGGAGAAAATACTATATAGATAGAAATGTATAAAATAAAAAGACTATCACATGGTGCTGGGGATGTAGAGCGACTAGAACTTTTAATATTGTCATGAGAATATAGAATGCTACATCTAGTCTGAATAACTATTTAGTAGTTTAAATTTTTGTAAAATTAAATATTCCTTTACCCATAGAATGAGGAATTGTATTTTAAGTATCATCCAAAAAATCATTAGAATCCTTGTTCAACAACATGCATGTGCAATGTGAATGCTCTCTCATATATATAGATATAGATATATGTATAAGATTATATATGAGATTTTATATATATGATATAATATATATTATATAATCAAAGTGACAACCTCTTCCTCATAGACAGTTATTCTTTAGCAAATACCACACAGGGACTTCCTGAAAAGACGTTCTAATTCCTACTACATGAATGGGTATATATAAAACTGATTGCACTGTGAAGTTGGCATTTTTCACAACTTGTAAATCATGCCTCAATTAAAACATAAATAGCAAACTAAATTCCTCTATTTAAAAAAACTAAGCATAAAAGTCTGAGATTTGGAAGAACCGTAACTATCCTACCGAACAATAACCTAGCCTTACACTAATAATGGAGCCTCAACTCTTTCCAAATACCTAGTTTTTCTCACCAAATATGAGAATAGGAAACGCAGAAAGTAACGTTCTGACAGTTTCTGTGAACTTCTCCTGCACATATAATTTTATTTTGATTTTTAATTTACCAGCTTTCTCATCACTTACTCATGCTACCTGACAGCCGTAACTCAAAGGAAGAAAGTTGAAACTCATGGTGTCAGGAGACTCAGAACACGGTCAGGTCAGCAGGACCCCATCAGAAGCATGCAGAGGGCATGGCTGAGCACAGGTGCTTAGTGCAGGGCAGAGGGAAGCAGATCATGAGCAGTGCCAGAAGGGAATGGGTGAGGAGCCGCACAGGGTACCCAAGATCACATCTTCTGACTCAGCTAGACAGACCCAGGGGGAGCATGCTTTACTAATCAGCTAGGGGTTTCTTACTCCAATAAGTCTGACAGGTTCAACTGTCACAATTTTAATTCCATTAGTTTTCAGAATTCAGCTTGAAATTAGATTTAATCTTTAACCTCTCTCTGGGAATTTGATGATGTCCAGGGAGTATACATTTACATTTGGGGCATCAATATATTGTGATTGATTCTCTTCATCAGTCTTTACCCTTTTAATCATGTAGATATCTTAACATTCTTTAAAAAATAGTTTTATTGAAGAATTTCTCACACGCTCTGTTGGGTAATATGGCTTGATATAATTTAGAATAGGAGAAAATAAAGATTAAAATTTCGATCTTAGTGCAGCACCTTTGACACGGCCTGAGGCTGTTCAAATTGGAGCGATTTGCTATGGTCCACAATTGTGGTGAATGGGCCAGGAATTATAAGACCATTAAATTCCCATATACAGCTACGTCTCATTTTCAACCTTCACAAAACTGATTTTGTTCTCTATCTGCCCATGAGTGCTTATGTTTCAGTTCAGAATTTGAATAAGGTGGAGACGCTGATTTTTGTTTAGAGGTGATATTTGAAATCAGTAATACTTAAATTATCCATGGAAAGAAAAAAATAGAAGAAAATGATGATTGAGAAAGAAATCATAAAATATATTATTTATTAAGGATATAAAAGAAGAAATTGGTTCAGTGAATTAAATACAGGTAGGTGAGAGGTGAGGTGCTACAGGAGGATAGAGATTCCAAGCTGAAGCTTCAGAAATGTTGAGTTATCCAGGTTCGATGATGCATGGCTTTAAGAGGATGACAAATGAAGAAAGCAATTCTGTGTTCTGTTGTCCATTCAATTATAAGGTGTATGGCAATCCCCAAAGAGCCTAGAGATACATTACATTGTGTATTGCTAGAATGTAGCCACTATTGGAATAGAGCAAAGTTCATTGAAGGATAAGATTGCACTATTCGTTTTGAGTACTCAGACCCTAGTTGGCATTGGGTAATGTATTTAAGAAATAAATGACCTTATTGTTCCTTATCACAATCTTCAGAAGATCCTTTACTTATTTTGTAATTTAAAAGCCAAAGTACATCACCAAGATCACCAACGTACAGCAATATTTCTTTCATTTGGTATTATGCTATGTTTGATTACAGTAGATGCTCAAATGTTACCTTTCTTATCTCCTTTCCATATTTGTTCATGAGTCAATTTCATAATAAGATCTACTGTGGCAATCCATTTAAAAACAGGAGTTTTTTTTCTGAGCACTCACCCTGTACTGTTCATAGCGACCATATTCTAATATGTTATTACAGTAACACATTTGTTGCATTTCCAGTTTATTGTTAATCCAGAAGAAGAGCTAGAAAGAGCTCTTTTTTCTCAGCTTCATTCACAGATACATTCCAGATGCTTTCAAAAGTGACTGGCATTAACTGAATATTTAAAAATATGTATTTTTTAATAAATTCAAAGTTACAATTCTTTGAAGCACAATGAATTAAAATAAAAGACATTTTTATGGCACAGGGTTTGAGAAAACACATAGCTCTAGCTTTTTTTTTTAACTTTTCAATAGTATAAGATTCCTGAATCTACTGAATGGGTAAAATATTAGGTAGAAAATGACTCTTAAACATGATATATGTTGACATATGTAAAGTGGATAGTAACTGATTTTCAAAACTATTCATACATGTGTGACTTTAATTATGATGCTATAATAGATACATTATGAATTTTCATGAAGAAAAGAGCCAGCATCTGGACTTATGACTACACGTAGAAAAATGTGTGTTTCTTCTTCCTCTCCTAGAATTTATAAAACCTAATTTCGGGCCGGAGATTTAGCTCAGTGGTTTCATCGCCTGCTGCGCAACTGCAAGGACCTGAGTTCGATCCCCTGTACCAAAAGAAAATAAAAAATAAAAATAAAAATAAATAAAACCTAATTTCATTCAGAGAGAATTTATTTAGATATAATAAAATGAAACTCTCAAGTCAATAAGCTTTCACCACCAATTTAATATTGGTTATTCAATACATATAAAAAAGTAATGTCTTGTTCTTTATTTTCTCACAGAACTATAGCATGAAAATAATTTTTCTGTGTTACTGGCTTGTATATGTACTTTTAAAAGATAATACTCTTTACAAATATATTTATCTGAAGTCATCTAACCTTTGTCTCTTCAAAATTATTATCAGCTGTAAACATTTCTAGATTTGATTTATCAACATCAAAAAATACTTCAAGAAACATTTTTACTGCAAAAATTAATAAACATGGTTGAAGAGATAACAACTCTACATTAAAACCTTGCAAAAATGTTTCTCCCATGTGTAAACAGATTTTTGCAATTTTGCAAATGCATATGAAAACAGTAACTATTTGTGTGTAGTTGATCAGTATTTCCATTTAGCTCCTACAGCACTTATATATTGTATAATAAATAATTACTAAATGTCTCATCACTGTTTCTTTATCATCTGTCCAACAACTTCACATTACCTAGAAGACCATAAATTACTGATTTTTATTTCCCTTTTTATTAGGAAACATAATGCGAGCATTTAAAAAATCCAAATGACTCAAAAATTAGAAATTGAGAAAATTGAGATAAATATTACCTGCTCAATGCAAATAACTATTGCTATTTACAAAAAAAAATTGCAAGTGGGTCATTATCATTTTTCAAGCTAAGTAAATAAAATTGTTCTATGAAATCATGAGCTTTTTTTTCCTTTTCTTGTGCCTAAATAACTCATTCTTGCAAGTTTGTGAAATTAATGAATATTTATATATGGCTTCAATCATTGAAAATATATACCTAGCACTGTGGAAATCAGTATGGAGATATCACAAAAAACTAGGATTAGAGCTCCCTTTGACCCAGCTATTCCCCTACTGAGGATCTTGCTGAAAGAATTAAGAGAATCTTACCACAGAGATATACGCACACCTCTGTTTATAGTGGCACAGTTTATAATAGCTAAAACTTGGAAACAGCCCAATTGCCCATAAAGTGGTGACTGGATAAGAAAGATTTTTTTTTATTAAATTGCTTTATTGGTGCATTGTAGGTACACAACACAATTACATTTCTCATTGGGAATTGTACCTTTACATAATGCATCTTGGTTCTTATTTTTTCCCCATTCCTAGCCCTCCCTTCACCCCCTCCACCCTTCCCTATTTACAAAGACTTTATTTCCATTTTTTCCATTTCTCATCATTTTTCCTTTCCCTTCTTTCCTTTCCCCTTCCCTCCCACTACCCCTACCCCTTTGGAGCTTTTCTTCCTATTTTATTTGTTTTGTTTTGTTTTACAAAATAGAGTACTACTCAGCCATAAAGAATGAGAAACTAGGGACATTTATAGCTAAACGGATGCACATTGAAGCTATACTCTTAAGTGAAATAAATAGGACACACATGTAAATAACAAATAGTTTCTCTGGTCTGAGAAACTGAAAGTGTCAATGAGGATCAAAATGTACAATGGATAATGTAAAATAGGAAGAAAAGGTCCAAAGGGGACAGGGAAGAGGAAGCGGGAGGGGTAGGGGAATGAAAGGAAAGGAATAAATATGAGAAAAGAAAAAAATGGAAACAAAGTGTTTGTAAGTAAGGAGGGGTAGATGATGAAGGGAGGGCAGGGGAATGGGGAAAAAATAAGAGCCAAGATATATCGTGTAAAGGTACAAATTCCAATGAAGAATGTCATCATACTGTATACTTAAAATGTACCAATAAACTTAATGAATATATATATAGCCATATATATAGATAGATAGATAGATAGATAGATATCTCCAAGTATTTGTCCTGCAGTATGATAGCAGCTTTAGCATGTGTTTTCACAATAGTTTTGAAAGTGCCACTGTCTTTAAATTATAGATGTAAAAACTGAGGCTTAGAGCAGTATTAGTAATTGTGCACAGTCTACTGGCAATATGATTAAAGTTGAGATTTAAATAAAAATCTTTAGTGTGCTACAGATTCAGTTATCTTTCCAAAGTAACAAAGCTGACTCCTCACCTGCCTATTCTACCTCCAAAGAAATGGGTGTTACTGGGCCTATTAAGGACGTGCATTACACATTAGTTTGTAACAGAGCAACCTCTGCGCACAGGTTAGCACCTCCAAATGAATACACAGTAGTGTACTCACACTACTGGCTTGGTTGACTTGACATACTAGAATCAAGGAAAGGAGAGATTCAGTTCAGCCCTTTCCAGAGTAGCTTCTACTTGGGAGAGAAAAATGGTCATTATTTTTCATATCAGGAGGAATCAGATAATCTTAATTCATCATCTTCTTCTTTGCATTTATTCTTGTGCACATAACTACACATTAGTGGTAGATATACTTAGCCCTTGGTAATACCAAAGAAACCTCAGTCTACATCCAGCCGCAACTATTTAGGCTATTCAATATTTACAATGTGTTAAGCTTCTGTATGATATTCAAATATATACTCTACTGAGTCAAGATTGTATGATGATTTTTCTCTGGGACTAAAACTGATAGGTCAGCTAAAGTGCTCCTCCAAACCCTAAATTGAATTGCTGATCTCCAATGAGTTTCTCTCAGAGTGTTCAAACACATTTTCTTTCAGCTCTTTGGCATCTCTGATTTTATTGCACCTTCAGGAGTTAAGAAAATCAAGCTGAATGCTCATTTGTATGCATTTTCTCCATAAGTAGCCTTGACAATAAATGTCAGAGCTTAAAGATTCATAAACTCCTCCATACAAAGCAGGATTTATGAGATAAATCTGCAGAATTTTTGTTAATTACTACAAATCACAGTGGACAATGGCCAGTTCTGGGTGTGCCCTTCTCATGACCATAAAGGCCACTAGCAGTGGAAACATCCTTTCATAACCCTTGATTTATCTTCTTCAATTCTGAGAAAATTAGCACTGAGGGGGGTCTGGTTTACAGCCCTGGAAGAGGACAATGAGTCTAATCTGCAATCTTCTATTTTGTTTCAACTGTTTCAAGACCCATTTCAATTTAACTTGCCCGTTTTCCCCAGTCTTTTGGTACAAAGCTGTTTTGATTGCAAGAGGGATGGAGGCGGTAATGCTGAGGTGGTGGTAGCAGTGGCTGTGTGTGTGCGTGTGTGTGTGTGTGTGTGTATGTGTGTGTGTGTATGAGAGAGGTGGGACGTATGGAAATGAGAGGCATCATATTGGATTGTATCTGTTAATCTGCTTATAAACCTAACAGATTTTTTAGCTGAAATTTGGCCAATGTTAATTGTACATGCAGAATTTATGCTGGGTAAATCTCCTTGGGAAAAAAAAAAAAAACAACAAACGACAGAGAGCACAGCCAGCTTGTTATGTAAGATGTTTATTTTCATCTAGCCCAACCCTCCATAGGCAGAAAAGAAAAAAAGGCCAGTGCTTCTGCCCACCAACATCACCCCACCATCAGGAGAGAGCCACGAAGCGTGGTCACCATATTGTTGATAAAGGGAATAATTTCTTTCTGTGATTGTTTTTGTTGTAGACATCTTTATTTCCAGAGATAGTGCTCTCATCTCCTTTTGAGGTTTATTTCTTCAGATCCTGTAATAACAGTGAAGCTACCTAGATTTCAGTTCTTTTACAACGTTCATAAATAGTTATGAATACTTTTTTCTTCATGTCTCTAAACTTTAAAGGATGAGATTGTTCTAGCAGAGCACTGACCATCCTAATGAAATTGTGTGCGTGTGGGGTGGGTGGATAATCATCTTGCTAGTTAGCCTTATGTAGTATTTTATATAATACTGGGTAATCCGCTTTCCAGAATGCCTCATTAACTTAGGCTTTTTTGCATGTATCCTAGGGTAGATGGACATCATGATTATTTCATGAATATTAGAATTAAATGACGAGCTTACTAAAAGTGCTTCAAGAGACATATCATATATACTATAATATAGACATTTTTATAATTTATAATGAATAAACTGGGTGAAATTGTGTTTGTACATACAGCTTTTTCAAATTAATTTTAATTAAAAATTTAGAAACTAAAATCATTTTTGTTTGAGTTAAGAACTTAGTTACTTGGAACATATATTTCAATAAATCTAACTATTCTCTGCTTGTGTTTGTGACAGCTGCAGCAAAAATGACTTCTTTCTGCTAAAGAACAATTTTCAAAATCGTTCTAACACTTCTACATTTTAATCAATGCTGTGGTTGCTTATTCTTGCTCCATTCTCCCTCTAGAGGAAATAAGTGTGTATTACAATTCAAACTTTAAAAAATTCAATACACAGGCAGGTCTAATTTAAACACAAGCACAGGACTAATTCTTTGTCTTCATTTATATTTAACTCAATTGAGTCTTAGGAGTCATTAAGCAGCTCTAAATTCACAACGCTTTTTTTTTTCTTTAAGCTGAAGTTCAATATCTTAAGAGGCTTTTTTTTTTTTTTCAAAAACAAAATGTGAACCTTAGTGAAGTGTTGGTGCCTTAGGAAAGATATATGTACTGAAAAGGTTAGATATCAGTTTATAATGTAATGATGATGAGCATTTGTAACTTCAACAGTCTAATTCATGTATTCTTATATTAACATGGCATCTGCTATATGGTCTTTAGGGGTAAATGCCATTTAATTGGAAAATTGAATATCACAATAAAAATGCCCTAGTAACCTGCAGACATGACAGTCAAATACTAGGAGGTGGACAAAAATATTCATGTAAATTTATATCACAGATAAATATGAAAAGGGCTTCTTTGCTTACTTTCTAGAAACACAAATGGTTTGATTTGGAGAAAATCCCTCCTCATTCAGAGCCTGTTTTTTCTATCAGTAAAATGTGAGATTATTGTATCTCCTCTATTAATGAGAAAACTCAAAATACGTAAAGTGTTTATGTGATGAAATTAGTTTAAATCATTTTTCTCTTTCATTTTTGTAAGAAAAATTTTCTAGGTTGAGCTGAGAAATACAAAAATAAAAACCAGCAAAACCTTTTGGGATACTGTATCTTTTCTTGATATATCCTCCTCTAGACCCTTACTTTAAATCTCAGAGTCATGGCATAATTTTGTCTTTAAAGTGTTGATGCAAGAACTGCAAAAATGCCATTCACGGGTAGGCAGCATAGAGGACAGAAACCTATCCTATTGTGTCTCACTGTGGGAGTACAGGCTGTGTTTGTGGAGGGATGTATAAAGAAAGGTAGGGACATGGAGGCTGTATCTTTTGACTTTGAAGGAAGCTCAACACTTAAACACTTAAAGTTTTAAAAAAACCAATGATAGAGCAACATAATGTAGACTCTGTCTGCATTTTAAAAGCCTAGAAAATTATTTATGAAACCCTTTGCAAGAAAGTGAAATTAGATAGAACTTTAGAAAAATTTTCTGACTATATTCTGTTTGCCTGAAAACGTTTCAATAGATAATAATCATGGGAAACATTGATAAGGTGAAAAGTAGGTAGTTCTTCCATTTTTGAACTCCAGTATTTTAACCTCTAGCAGCATTGCATAGTTTAATTTGTCACTTTCTGAAGATCTTTCTAGGCATGATACATATATCTATGTATAAAAAGTGTGTGTGTGTGTGTGTGTGTGTATATATATATACATATGTATGTGTGATTTTCTTTATTTTCAGTAGTTGTGTTTTATAGATTTTCTATTAACAGTGAATTAGTGATTTCTGTAGCATTGCTCTTATGGGAAATACAGTTAGTTTCCTGTAAACCTCTGGTCCCAGCATTGTCATCAAGTAATCAATGTATAACCTTGTTTTATGTGTGTTTCTGTTTAAATACATCTTATTTATGATTCAACATTTAACTTGCAGGACATAGCACCATACCTCATGCCTAAAGAGTTTACCTAATACACATTACTTCATCTGGAAAGCACGTGACAGTATTGTAATGGCCAGGAACACTGGACAATACTGCTCCACTCTGCCTGGGACCTTCTTTAAACACTGAAAGTACCAACCAAAAAGCATACATATGAGAAAAATCTGACACTCAATAGACCATGGAAAGGACATTTGTTTATAACAGAGAAGTTGAAATAAGGAGGCAGATTATCATAGTGTTAGAACTAGAACCTTTGGCAAATATTTGGGGACACAAGCTCTAGCGACAGGATGGATCCATGAAAATGTGTACTAAATGTGTGTATATGTTTGCATACATTATATATGTATGTATGTGAGTATGTATACACGTATACTTATGGTTTGGATCTGAAATGTCCTCCAAAAGTCTCATGTGTTCAGTGGCGTGAATCTTGGAAGATGGGTCATGATGGTGCTGTACTCTTCAAAGGACTGATCCATTGTAGAGTTCATAGCTAAATGTGTGATAAGGAGGCGGGATGCCTGGTTGAAGGAGGTTAGTCATTAGCAGCATAACCTAGAAGAATATATTTTTTTCCATGTCCCCTCCTCCCTCTCTGCTTCCTGGTGGCCATGGATAAACCAGCTTTCCTCCACCAGACCTTTGTGTGTAACAGGTGTTTCATCCCAGTAGTAAAAAGCTGATTAATACATACATACATGCATACATACACACACATACATTATATATATTTGCACCCTTGTTTAGTCATCTGTAATATGGCAACTATAAAACTATTGCATGGAATTGTGAGCATTAAAGAAGTTGATATTTGAACAAAATTTACATTTAATCTGACACATCATAAGCATTACACATTTGACATATCATCATTTACTACTATATTTGGAGAATATTCTTATTGGCCTATCTAGCATGTTCTCATTTTCTAAAACAATACTGTGTTACACTATATGAATGCATTATAGCTCTTTAAATCCAAAGCTTATGGAACACAGTTAGATAACTTCATTTCTCTTGCTTCAGTGGAAATCTTAGAATCATTTCCATGGGCACGTGTGGAAATTTATCTCTAGGCAAAGAGATTGGGCGATTTTAATTTTGTTTTGTTCTACCACAGTTTTCTCCTGGATTCCTTATAATAATCATGTATAATCAGAAAGGAAAACCTGTTTCCTTTCAATAAAAAGAGAGAAAAGAAGACTTCTAGTTTTTTTAATCTTTCATTAAAATGCAAAGATTGTTTTTTCCTATGGTAGCTTGAGAAGCGATCCCATTGTTTACTATGTAAGTGATTAAAACGCCATTTAATGACACTTGGTTTTTCAGTTTTATTAAGTATCAAAAGGTTTGCAAATATCTTGAAGAGGTTATATGAATCCCTTCTAATCCCACCACTATAGAATATTATTAGTCCAATAAAGTTTTACCATCTCAGTTAAGTAGGAATAAAGTTATCGCTTCTTCTACTTGATAATCCTCTTTGCATTAGGAAGCCTCCAGTACATCGCTTCTCAGCCTTTTGGCTAAGATCAAGTGTAGGAAGCTTCCAGTACATTCACTTAATTATTACATTATTTAGGAAGTAAAATAAGAATAGAATAATTGATACACACTACATTTTATACGCATGGATCCTAGCAGTAGAAACTTAGAAAAAATTCCAAATCTTACATCAACTCTTTTTAAAATGCAAAGAATATTAACAACTTCCACAAAACTCATTGAGCTACACCCACAGCCCCAGGGATTCAAACATAAAGTAGAATTCTGGAGCTTTCCTAGTACCTGCTGGCCTCCCAACTTTTTGCAGACATGATTGAGTTTTTACTTCCTTTCACAGCTTCTTCAGAGTAGATGTTATTTTACTTCTTTCATTTATTTGTTTATTTTCTTTAGGAACATTCATCAATCTCTTCACAAGCAATCACACAGGTATCTAGAATTCTGAGTAAGGGTAGTGAAGACAATAATCACAAAGAGCCAAGCCTAGGTGCCTTCTCGGTAAGGGAAGGGTGTCGTTGGAGTCTCTCTATACAACTGTGAAAGGTTCTGGAAAGACTCTGACTCACTCTTTTTAGGACAGTCAGTGAGGAGAGCAGCTGTGTAAAATTAGTACCAGTATTGTCCCGTTCTACCCTTCATTATAAACTTTTCAAAAGAGTTTTTTTTCTTTTTTTTTTTCTAGTCCATTCCTTCCAAGAAGGGCAACCTCATCAGACATAATCTGCTTTTGTGGGTTACCATGGTGACTGGACAGGACAAACTATCCCCTCTCAGAATCATAAACATACATTTTGTGTGGTGATACCTAAGCCTGTAGACTATCAGTTTTTCTTTGAGTGCTAAAATAAAGAACAGTGAAATTATCCATATCAATCAGAAATGATATTTCCCTATATTGATTTCTTTCTTTTCTTTTACCCTTTTCTATATCTGTGCCATGTTTCTTTGAAGTATATTTCAATGCACAATTCTTATGACAGGAAGCAAAGTAGAATGAATCTTTTTAAAAAAGTAACTGACCAGGATAGTGGGAGATTTACCCACTGTTTATGTTCTGTTAAGTAAAAGACATTTTCACTCACTAAAGCATACAGAATACAGAGACTATGTTAGGCAATCAGAAGGAAATTCTGTGGCTAAATGATTATAAGAGGAATCACTAATTGGAGGCAGGTAGAGGAAACAACACATAATCATGTTTTTAGCTTTCTTTGAATTATTTTTAGAGCAGTCTTAAATTCATAATAAAATTGAATGGAAGGCACAGTTTCCACACACAATGCTCCCTTTTCCTTTACAGCCTTCCTAATCATCAATATCCCAAGCCAGAGTGGTACATTTGTTATGACTGATGGATCTACAATGACACATACTTATCTTTCAAAGTCCATTGTTTACACTAGGGCTCACTATGAGTGCTGTACAGTGTATGGGTTTGGACAAATATATCATGACATGTACACACCACCAAAGTATCATTAGGAATAATTTCACTGCCCAAAACATCCTCTGGGTCTCATCTCTAATCCATTGATGAGTTCATAGCTGAAGGTACTTTGAGGAGTGGGGCCTAGTCAGAAGAGGTGGGCCCCACTGGGAATGTGATCTGGACCAGAGTGCTCTTATCCCAGATCCTAGCTTCTTCTGGTGCTTCCTGTCTAGCATGGGTTGAACAGCTTTTCTTTACCATTTCTTTGCACCAATGCCATTTCTGCCTTGGAGCCAGCTAACCATGGACTGAATGCTTTGAAATCATAAGACAAAAAAATTCTCCACCTTCAAGTTATGAGTGTCAGGTATTTTGTCCCAGTGATAGGAAAGTGACTGGTATATGGTACTACTACCACTAAAAGACAAGAAGGGAAGAGAGTGGCTAATGTAGAGTCTGGAATGCATAAACTTTAGAAAAGCCAATAATAGCAGAGGGAGGGGATGGAATAATGGGAATAGAGGGATTGGGGGCCTCTAGCCTCTATCTTAACTGGGATCTGTGTAAAGAATCAGTGAAATATTGCCTTTGAGTTTTGATCCCTCCAAAGTAGTAGTACATGATTGGTATTGTTCAAGAGTTGATGAAGAATAGATTAATTCTCTGCATTGCCATCCATGATTGCCCAGAGAGCAGAGGAAATGTCCTGAGAGTTGTTAACATTTCCTTTTCAGGTAGCATGTGACTCAGTGCTCTGTGTGAAGCCCTCCAACCCCTTGGTTAAATTGAGTCAACTTCTAAAAGCTCTCCAAGATCTTTGTTTATGACTCTAGTGAGCAGATCAATCATCTTAGGGTTTGCATTACTGCTATTTGTACTCTAGTCTTTCTTCTTCAATAGCTACAAATTTCTCTTGGCAGGAGTCTTGCTTTCCCTTAACTTCATGTTATGCAGAGTGTCGTACAATAGAGAATGTTCAACAAACACTGCTTACATGAAACTAAGATTAAATCTATGGGTGTAGGATTTGAGGGAGACCCCCTCACACACATCAAAATGGTATTTCTAGATGGCAAAGTCCTGCTTTACCTATTTTTCCTGCTGTCTAACAAAATGGATCTCTTGACCTACAAAAACATACTAGGCAACCATTTTGATATCTCTCTTTCCATAACTCACCATACCTTTCCAAATTTGGATTCACAAAAATATCTAAATACTTGGGAGAAGGAATTTAAAGGTATAGACAGATTATCTTGAAATAAAGTCACATACATAAAACAACCCCCCCAATATCCTTACAAAGAAACCTCTGTGTTGAGGTGGGGAAAATGGTAAATGCAACAGAGAGGTCCCTGTATCCAAGAGCAGAGGAATGAACACTGCAGTGCTGCTGAGAAGGCCAGGAGACCCAAGAAAAGAAAGACTGTGGGAAATCACACAAGATGGCCATGTATGCAGTACAGAAAGACATTTCTAGGTCTGAATCGGGGCTCAGAACTACAGAAAATCCCTGGATCTGAGGATGGTGGGCAGATGGAGATGAAGAATGTTCCAGGGAAGATCAGTGTGGATGGAAGACTGAAAAGCAGATTGCTTCTCCCCTCACACCTGTGTTCTCCACCATTCCAACTCCCTTGCCTTGTGTGAGATCATGGAACTGAAGTTGAGGTGTGAACACAGGAAAGAAATCCTAAAAACACATGAGTTTACATTTCCTCAATGGAACAATGGGAGTGCTATGTAAAGCATTAAGTTGAATTATACTAAATAAACAATTTTGTTGCTTAATAATTGTGTCTATGGACTGGGACTCCTACTTGTTTGGGGAATTTAAGGGTAGGAATAAACTTTGCTTCATTAAACCCAAAACTTTTTAACAAATAGCAGAAAGGAAGAGGTAATGAAGGCAATAGGTTACCTGAAACACCAAAGCCAATAGAATTTGATCACAAATGTCTTACTTAGATTATCAATATCTTCATTTAGAATTAGGTGAAATTTTATATGATAAATAAAAATGTGGAGGAGAACAGCTGCCCCAGGCACTGAGGAGGAGCCTTCAGGCTGCCATACCACAGTCCCTAGCACTGAGGAGCAGAGCCACCCTAGTCCTGAGGAGGAGCCTTCTGGGCCACCTTACTACTGCCCCCAGCACAGAGGAGGTGAACCTTCCGGGTCACCATACCACAGCCCCCAGCAAAAAGGAGGTGAGCTAAGCATATGCCAACAGCACACCCCACCCCCCGAGAAGACACATAAACAAATCTCTAAACCAGACTTCCAGATCACTTGAAGCAACCCCAAAGGGAAACAAAATGGTGCACTCTGATACTCAACCACCTGGACTCCCTAAACTGGTAAAAAAAGAGGTTCTGGAAAAAACGAAATAAGAAATAATTTCTTATATAAGAGCAGATTGTGTCCATAATGCAAGACATGATTAATAAATATAGAGAGGACACAGATAAAAAAAATGGAGGAGCTGAGGAACATGATAGAATTCCAACGTAGGACACAAATGGAATCCATAAAAGAAGTGCAATCAGATTTCCAGGAGATTAAAAACTCCATTGAAACTTTACACAGTAGAAGGAGTCAATGTGAGGACAGAATTTCAGATATAGAAGAAAAGATTGCAATTACTGACCAGGAGAGGGAAAAATTCTTTAAATTGAAAGGGACCACAAGAAACCAATCCAGCAGCTGCTAGATGATGCAAACAAAAATAGCATAAGACTGATTGGAGTCAACGAAGAAACAGGAAAGAGTGCAGAAGATATAAAAAACTGTTCTCAGAAATGATGGCAGAAAATTTCCCAGGCAAGGGAAAAGAACCTGACATGCAGATAAGGGAGGCATATAGGACTCCAACTAGCCTTGATAAAAAAAAAAAATCTATACATAGCCATATAATAGTTAAGATTCCAGAAACCCAACAGAAAAATAAAATTCTACAAGCAGTTAGAGAAAAAAAACAAATCACATACAAAGGAAAGCCCAATAGAATTGCAACAGACTTCTCAACACAAACTCTCAAGGTAAGAAGATCTTGGAGTGTCATATTCCAAGCCCTAAAGGAAAACAGCCTCCAACACAGATTGATGTACCCTGCAAAACTATCTTTCAAAATGGATGGAGAAATGAGATACTTTCATGACAAAAAGCACCTTAGGAACTTCATGAATACAAAACCAGCACTCCAAAAAATTTTAGACAATATCCTAGGAAGAGACTGAGGATCACAAACCCAGGAAGCCCAGCAGAAAGAATATATCAGGCATGACAAGAAATTAAAAGCAAAGGGGGAGAATCCGACAAAAAGAAAACGTCATGACAATGATAAGTCAATATGTATCAGTTATAACCATCAATGTTAATTGTCTAAATTCATCAGTCAAAAGAAATAAACTGGCAGAATGGGTCAAGAAGCAAGATCCAACAATATACTGCATACAAGAAACACACTTACTTAAAAAAGAAACACATAGACTGAAAGTTAAAAGGGTGGAAAACAATACTCCATGTGACAGGAACCCCCCAAAAAAGGAGGAGTAGTTATCTTCTTTGCAGATCAAGTAAATTTCAAACCAACACTGATTAACAGAGACAAAGAAGGACACCATATACTTGTAAAGGGAACAATTCAAGAGGAGGAGATGACAATCATAAACATATGCACCAAACACTAGTGTACCCAATTATATAAAACAAATACTAACTGATATGAAAACCACTGTCACAAATAGATAGATCAACTACACAAAATATAAGCAACAAAATAAGAACTCAATCAACTCTTGAACAAATGAACTTGATAGATGTTTACAGAGTGTTCCACCCCACAAGATTAGAATACATATTCTTTTCAGCTGCACATGGGTTGATCTCCAAAATAGACCATGTACTCACTCATAAAACTTCTTTAAGTAAGTGCAAAGGAACTGAAGTTATAACCTGTATATTATCAGACCATCGTACCATGAAATTGGTGATCAATAGCAAAAGAAACTGCAAAAATTTCATAAAGACATGGAAATTGAACAACACACTTCTGAATAACCAGTGGGTCACAGAGGAAATTAAAGAAGAAATCAGACAGTTCCTACAAGTAAATGACAATGACAATACAACATATCAGAATCTAGGGACACAATGAAAGCAGTCTTATGAGGGAAATTCATACCAGTGAATACTCATTTAGGAAAACAGAGTGAGCCCAATTAAACAACCTGATGCTGAAACTCAAGCTTCTAGAAAAAGAAGAACAGGACAACCCCAGAGTTCATACAAGGGAGGAAATTATGAAGACCAGAGCAGAAATCAATGCAATGGAGACTAAGAGAATGATACAAAAACATCAATGAAGCCAAGAGTTGGTTCTTCAAAAGAATAAACAAAATTGACAAACCCTTAGCTAAACTTATAAGAAAAAGGAAAGAAAAGGCCCAAATCCATATAATTAGAAACAAAAAGGATAAAATTACAATGGACCCAGAATAAACCCAGAGGATCATCAATACCTACTTTGAGAATCTATACCCAATAAGATGGAAAACACAGAAGAAATGGACAGATTTGTAGCTATGTATGAATTACCAAAGTTGGAACGAAGAAGACCTAAAAATTCTAAACAACCCAATATCAACCAATGAAATTGAAAACATAACTAAAACTTACCATCTAAGGAAAGCCCAGGTCCTAATGGCTTCACTGCTGAATTCTGCAAGACATTTAGAGAGGAACTGCTGCCACTATTGTTTAAACTCTTCAAGGAAATTAAAAGGGAAGCAGTACTCCTCACTTCATTCCTGCAAACAAGCATCAACTTGATCCTCAAAGCAGAGAAAGGCCCAACTGAAAAAGAGAACTATAGACCAATCTCACTTATGAACATAGATGAAAAGATCCTTAATAAGACACTGGCAAATAGAATGCAAAAGAGCATCAAGAAGATCATACACCTTGCCCAACTGGGATTCATCCCAGGGATGCAGGGATGGTTCAACATACACAAATCAATCAATGTAATACACTATATCAATAGAGCCAAGGACAAAAACCATATGATCATCTCAATAGATGCAGAAAAACCATTTGACAAAATTCAACACGCATTTATGATAAAAACCCTACAAAAATTGGAAAAATTGGTCTCAACGTCAATCTGATAAAAGCTATCTATCTAAAAAACCAACAGCCAATATCATACTAAATGGTCAAAAACTGAAATCTTTCACACTAAAATCAGGAACAAGACAAGGATGTCCGCTATCACCACTGCTGTTCAATATAGTCTTGGAAACATTACCCACAGTAGTTAGACAAGAGAAAGAAATAAAAGGAATAGAGATAGGAAATGAAGAAGTCAAATTGTCATTATTTGCAGATGACATGATACTCTATATAGAAGACCCCAAGAACTCAACCAAAACTCTTCTAGACTTCACAACCAAATTCAGTAAAGTAGCTGGATACAAGGTCAACACACAAAAATCAATAGCTTTCCACTAAACAAACAACAGACTCAGTGAGAGAGAAATAGGGCAAAGAATTCCTTTCACATTACCATCCAAAAAATAGAAATACCTAGGAATCAACCTAAAAAAACAAATCAAAGATTTCTTCTCTGAAAACTATTACACTCTGAAAAGAGATATTGAGGATGATATCAGAAAATAGAAAGACATCCCTTGCGTCTGGATAGGAAGAATCAACTTAGTGAAAATGGCCATACTTCCAAAACTCCTATATGGATTCAACGCAATCCCAATTGAAATCCCAGCAGCATACTTCACGGACCTTGAGAAAACAATCTAAAAATTCATTTGGAGCAAGAATAGACCTAGAATAGCAAAAGCAATTCTAGGCAACAGAGACATGGCAGGGGGTATCACAATCCCCAACTTGAAACTATACTGCAAAGCTACTGTGATAAAAACAGCAGAGTACTGGCCAGAAAACAGACCTGAGGACCAGTGGAACAGATCAGAAGATGCAGAAACAACTCCAGACACACTCAGCCATCTCATCTTTGACAAAGGAGCTGAACACCCTCACTGGAGGAAAGATAGTCTCTTTAAAAAATGGTGCTAGAAAAATTGGGTTTCAACTTGCTAAAGATTCAAACTAGACCTATATCTCCCACCATGCACTAAACTAAAATCAAAATGGATTTAAGATCTAAATACTAAATCAGAAAACCTGAACTGGCTGGAACAGAGGTTAAGTAGAACTCTTGAAGACATTGGTGTAGGAAAATGTTTTATGAACAAAACCTCAATTGCCTGTGAACTAGCACAAACAATCAACAAGTGGGATCTGTTTTTATTAGAAAGCTTCTGCAGAGCAAGAGAAACCACCAGCAGTGTGAAGAGACAACCCACAATGTGGGAAAATATTTTCACCTGTGGTTCCTCAGACAAAGGTCTAGTATCTCGAACCTATAAAGAACTTAGAAAAATCAGACCTCCCAAATTGAAAGACCCAATCCAAAAATGGGCATCTGAAATGAACAGACATTTCTCAGACAAAGAAGTAGAAATAGCAAATAAACATATGAAAAAATGTTCAACATCACTGGTCCTTTGAGAGATGCAAATGAAAAGAATGCTGAGATTCCATCTCACCCCAGAAAGAATGGCTGCTATTAAGAAATAAAAAATCCTGGTGGGGCTGTGGGGAAAGAGGAACACTGCTCCACTGCTGGTGGAAGCATAGACTGGTGCAATCACTGTGAAAATCAGTATGGAGATACCTCAGAGAACTAGGACTGGAAGTCCCATTTGACCCAGCTATTCCTCTGCTGGGGATCTTCCTCAAAGAATTAAAAGAATCATACCACAGTGATATGTGTCCACCCATGTTCATAGCAGCACAATTTGTAATAGTTAAAATTGGAAGCAGCCCAATTGGCCATCAACTGGAGACTGGATAAAGAAAATGTGGTTTTTTTATACAGTGGAGTACTACTCAGCCATAAAAAATGAGAGATTAGAGACATTTATAGGTAAATGGATGCACATTGAGGTGATACTCTTGTGTGAAATAAATAGGACACACATGTAAATACAGAATATTTTCTCTAGTATGAGAAACTGAAAGTGTAAATAAGGACTAAAAGGTATAATAGATAATGTGAAATAGGAAGAAAAGGGGCAAAGGGGAAGGGGAAGTGGGAGGGGTAGGGGAAAGGAAAGAAGAGAATGGAATTAATATGAGAAAATGGAAACAAAGTGTTTGTAAATAGGGCGGGATGGAGGGGTTGAAGAGAGGACAGGAGAATGGGGATAAAATAAGAACCAAGAGAGATTATGTAAGGGTGCAAATTTCCAATGATGGGTGTCCTTTTATTATATACCTAAAATGTACCAATAAAATTCATTTTTAAAAAAATAAATAAAAAGTAATTTTGATTACTATTGTCTACATGTTCATATTTAGTTCTGAGAGTTAGTATTTTGTGAGACACAGTTCCCGCTCAATTTTTAAAACTTGGGTATTATCTTAAAAGCCTGAAGTTCCATGCGCAACCACCACACTCCTTTGTCGGGTCATTGCTGGATCACTGCCCATGTGTCTATTGAATGGGACAAGAACGTAAGTAATTCTCTTTCTTGTTGTTGTTGTTGTTGTTGTTGTTTAATTCTACCACTTGACAATTCAAGAGGATGATACAATTAATATAGTAATTACAAATTTTCTCTATTCTCTTTAAGCACACCAGCTCAAGCTGTCCTCAGGTTTGTCTATTGGTAGAAGACCCTCTGCCCATCTCCAATTTCATAAAGAAAGAGAATGAGCAGGGGAACAGGATTTCTGCCTCAGACTGAATAGATGTGAGGCCTGTTCTCTTGGACTGCCTTTTACCTTAACTTCAACTCAAACACCTTATCATGGCAAACGAAGTGATTCCTTATCCCTTTTCCTATCTCCTCAACCAGTGCCATCTATGTTTACCGTGCACTGCAATTGTGCTGCATAGCTTCCAGCTTGTAATCGTGCCACTTGCTCCCACCTTGCACAGGCAGCTTGTCTGCTTGTCATGCTCTTCTCCATCCGTCCGTCAGTCCTGATGGACACCTCTAACTCTTAAGGGCTGACTGAAACAACCCTTCTGAGTAGCCCTTACTCTCATTTCCTCTATGCCCCAGGAAGAACTGGCGACTTTTAGTGCTGCACTGTACCACACACATCACTCATTCATTCATCAAACACTTACTAAATAATACATATGATGTACACACACTGTGGGAGGTGCTACCATACCAAGGCTCTTGAAGGCCATGCATATTATTTGCACCTGTATTTGAGATGTAACTTCACTTTGTCACCTTCAGAATCCCTGAAGACTGATGCTGCATTCTATTCAGTGTTGTGAATCCAGTCCACGCCTAAACTGTGGGACCTAGTAGGCATTAAATAAATATATTGAAACTAAATTTTTCTTATGTTCTAAATGAATAGTAGAGTCCCTTGAAGGCCACATTTAAAAACATATATTCAGATCTTTTTAAAGTAATGTATATTTATTATAAATTTTAAGCGGTACAGAAATAAAGAGCTCAATGATTTTCCTGCTACCCTTAATGTCACTAAAGGAATCAGTGGTTACAATACAGTTCCACTCTTTTCTCTATCTCTTATTCAAAGGAATACAAACATCTAGAGATTTGTTTTGCATATTTTGTAAATCTACAACATATCTGCTTATGAGGACTGTCTATAGTTTCTGTTCTATTTTGGTTTTTGGTAATTTTTGCAGGGAAATTTTAACTACACATGCAATCTTCAATGTGAAAAAGCCTCAAAACAAAACATGCAATAATAAAGAAGAACTATATATGTGTATGAACATATACATATTAATATAAACATATGTGTATATATTTGTGTGCATGTTTCTATGTATATATATTTACTATGCGAAGAGAGCCAGTTTCAAAATATGGTAATTTTAAAAAAATAGTTACTTATCGAGGATAAACACTCAGCAGAGTTCTAAATGTTTAGTATATATTTTCTCTTATAATGTACATAAAATCATAAGATTATTTTTGATGAGGAAACTGAGATGAAAAATTTTATAAATGGCAAAGTGGGGCAAAGCCAGGTTGTCTGTCCCGAGTCTGAGCTCTTAGCAGAGTTTAAAGCAATCTTTATTTGTCCTCAAGAAAATTCTCAAATAAAAACTATAATAAGAAAAATAATATAAAAGGGTCAGTGGAGAAAGAAGGAAAGAAGAGAGGAAAAAAGAAAAAAGAAAAGAAAGTTGAAATTGGCACACAACAATAGACACTAAGGAAGTGCTATAGGGACGTTTTAAACAGAATTAAAATCAGCATTACAAAACATATACAACAGTAGGCGCAAATTCTCAAAAATAATAAATCAATAATAGGAAAATATGAGCTGAGTAAATCAAAAAGGTATCTCTGAACGTGGAGGTAACAAAAAGACTAAAGTTTAAGGATTTCTAAGTTCTGAGGCTGGAGAGTGGGAAAGCACGCATGGCCTGTAAATACAGGGCCATCATCTGAGTAGCTAAACCAAATGTCTACAACCAGAAATGAGGCCTACCCTAGTGGCATCTCAGTTCTCAGGATAAATATTTCTGAGAGTCTCTGACATTTTTATGAAATAATTTGTGGCAAATATTTTCCAGCAAGGAATGTAAGTTGTAGAGTTTTAAATGCGACCTGTGCATCCAGTAAATATTGCTATTTGCAGGAGTTGTTCTTTTTATGTACAGATTTCTCTCTATGGATGGAATAGGTGCTGGTCACTGGGCTAAAAACGCCAACATGTTATCTCATCAAATCTTCACCAAACCCTCCATTTATGAACTAGAACACTGAGAATAAATAAGCCATACATTAAAGATTATGGTATTAGTAAATAGCAGGGTGAGGAATCAGGGGATAGGAGTCAGACTCTGCCTTTTTTACATTGGCTCACAATCAATTATCTTTGTGTTCTCAGCTGGACAAATAGTAGTAATACACTCAGCCCTCTGTATCAGTGGGTTCTGCATTTGGGGATGCAACCTACTGTGGGTCAAAAATATTTGAAAAAAAATTGTTGGTGGGAAAGTAAACTACTACAACCATTCTGATAATCAGTATGGATATTCCCCAAGAAACTGAAAATAGAAATTCCGTTCAACCCAGCTATTCCTTTTCTAGGTATCTTTCTGAAAGGGTTAATGACATTGATATACTGATCCATGCATAGTCATGTTTATAGCACTACAATTCCTAACAGCTAAAACTTGGAGGCTGCCTATATGTCCACCAACAGTTGAATAGATAAAGAAAATGTATTGTTTATAACCAATGGAGTACTATTCTACCTTAAAGAAGGGCAAAGTGGAGAAAGTGGATTCACCTTGGGACCATAATATTTAGTGAAATAAATCACATGTGCAAATTTAAATATCAAATATTTTCTCTTACATGAGAGACTCAAAATATAAATAAAGACCAAAATAAAAAATAGCTAATGGCAAATAGAGAAATAGATCTGTTGCAAATGAGGAAGGGACCAAGAGTTGGAAGGACGTGGAAGGGAGAGAAGGGGAAGGGGATGAGAAAAGAACTGAGATGCGTTACGTACATGTACGTACTCCCCATGAGTGTAATTATTATGTCCTGCAGATATGTAGTAATAATAAAGAAAAAAAGAAAAAAAGAAAAACTAAAATTGTATCTGTACTGAACATGTCCAAACTTCTTTTTCCTTGCATTCCCTAGAAAAATACAATGTAACAGCTATTTGCATATCATGTACATTGTATTGGATATAAATAACCTGGAGATGACTTAGGTATATGTGAGGCTGTATATAGATTATACACAAATGTAAAGAATTTGAGGAGCCCTAGATTTTACTATCACCTTGAAGTTCTGGAAACAATCCCTCACAAATACTGAACCCTGACCGTACTTACTACAGGCGAAGTCTGGTGGCATTCATAACACTTCAACACATTTAACCTTATTTAATATTCAGAGCACCTAATACTCCAAAATATTTCGTGTTTTGGAGGAATTACTGCTACCATTATTTTACAAATAAGGAAAGTATAACTCGGCGAAGCTCAGGTGACCAGTCTGAAGTTTACTATCTAGTGAAGGGTTAGAAGGATCAAGCCTCCTTCTAGTCAGAATGTCTTCTGCACAACCAGGATCTTTTGTCATGATTCACCTGGAGTCTTCTTGGCAGCATGGCTGAAGTCACTAGTTTACACTTGGAGAATCTGTGAACCAGCCCCAGGAGTACATCAAAGATGATCTGATGGGCACTATCATCCTGCCCTAATTTCAGCTCATTAGAGTCTCATTTCAGAAATTCAACCTTGGGACCAATGTCAAGAAACCCAACTTTGGGAACTCTGAAGGCATTTTTTGTTGTTTTTGATAAATTCTTTTCATTTGAACTATCCAGAGAGGTCCCAGATTCCACCATAGTCCAGGCAGACATGAATGCATAATTCACCTGTAATTAACATTCATTATGTTCAATGGCACGGGGCAAGAACCTGGTTCTTAATGTGATTAATCTGCTCAAGAAGGTTATTGAAAAGCCTCAAAGATGTAGAAGGAAGGAAAGGAAAGAAGAGGAGAGGAGAGGAGAGGAGAGGGCAGAGGAGGGGAGGGGAGGGATGTAAGTCAGAGGAGAAGAAAGGGAGGAAGGAGAAAGGGAGGAAGCAACCATCCTACTCCTGGGTGAGTATTAGGGAAATAGAAGTTTAAAAACCCTCCTTCCTGCCCTTTCTCTGGAGGGGAAAGCAGACACAAAAGGGAGACATTAAGTACAAGCAGCTGACTGTTCTCCTCAGTGGGTATCTGGGGGATCTCTTTTATTCCAAAGAGCGCTCATGTAGCAGTTTAACAGTTCTTGTGTTTTTTCTTTTCCAGTTCTATTTGAGAATTTGAAATATTAGGCTTGTTTTTCAGTAAACCATTTTATACACATAGTAACCTGCTCTGGGATCTGAGCCAACATTTGCCCACCTTCCATCCATCCACTGAGGCACTCTTGGGGCCTTCATTCCACAGTTGCTTCAAAGCTGCTCTGTGTCAGTTGCTGAGCATACAGAGTTGTATGTTATGAATTCCATGACTTGTATTCAAACTTGTCTCTGAGAACATCTCTTTTTTTTTTGCATATCCTTTTATTGGTACATTTTAGGTGTACAATATAATGACATTCATCATTGGAGATATGCACCTTTACATACTCTCTTGGTTCTTATTTCCTCCCCCTTCCCCTGCCCTCCCTTCAACCCCTCCATCCCTCCCTGTTTATAAAGACTTTGTTTCCTTTTTTCACTTTCTCATATAAATTCCATTCCCTTCTTTCCTTTCCCCTACCCCTCCCACTTCCCCCTCCCCTTTGCCCCTTTTCTTCCTATTTCACATTATCTATTATATCTTTTAGTCCTTATTTACACTTTCAGTTTCTCACACTAGAGAAACTATTTGGTATTTACACATGTGTGTCCTGTTTATTTCACTAAGAGTATTGCCTCAGTGTGCATCCATTTAGCAGTAAATGTCCCTAATTTCTCATTTTTGATGGCTGAGTAGTACTCCATTTTATTTTTAAAAAAACACATTTTCTTTATCCAGTCTCCACTTGATGGGCATTTGGGCTGTTTCCAAGTTTTAGCTATCACAAACTGTGCTGCTATGAACATGGGTGCACATATATCACTGTGGTGTGATTCTTTTAATTTTGGGGGGAAGATCCCCGTCAGTGAAATAGCGGGATCAAATGGGACTTCCAGTCCTAGTTCTTTGAGGTATCTCCATACTGATTTCCACAGTGCTTGCACCAGTCTACACTCCCACCAGCAGTGGAGCAGGGTTCCTCTTTGCCCACAGCCCTGCCAGCATTTGTTATTGGTTGATTTCATGATAGCAGCCATTCTTTCTGGAGTGAGGTGGAATCTCAGTGTTGTTTTCATTTGCACCTCTCGAATGACCAGTGATGTTGAACATTTTTTCATGTTTATTTGCTATTTCTACTTCTTTGTCTGAGAAATGTCTGCTCATTTCAGATGCCCATTTTTGGATTGGGTCTTTAAATTTGGGAGGTCTGATCTTTTTAAGTTCTTTATAGATTCAAGATAGTAGACCTTTGTCTGAGGAAGAGCAGGTGAAGATTTTTTCCCACATTGTGGGTTGTCTCTTCACACTGCTGGTGGTTTCTCTTGCTCTGCAGAAGCTTTTTAATAAGAAGAGATCCCACTTGTTGATTGTTTGTGCTAGTTCACAGGCAACTGAGGTTTTGTTCATAAAATCTTTTCAAACAGCAGTGTCTTCAAGAGTTCTGCCTAACCTCTGTTCCAGCCAGTTCAACATTTCTATTTTAATACTTAGATCTTTAATCCACTTTGATTTTAGTTTAGTGTATGGTGAGAGATATAGGTCTAGTTTGAATCTTTGGCAAGTAGAAACGCAATTTTTCCAGCACCATTTCTTAAAGAGGCTATTTTTCCTCCAGTGAGGGCGTTTGGCTCCTTTGTTAAAGATGAGGGGGCTGAGTGTCTCTGGAGTTGTTTCTGCATCTTCTAATCTGTTCCACTGGTCTTCAGGTCTGTTTCTTTGCCAGTACATGCTGTTTTTATCACAGTAGCTTTGTAGTATAATTTCAAGTTGGAGGTTGTAATACCCTCTGCCATGTCTCTGTTGCCTAGAATTGCTTTTGCTATTCTGGGTCCTTTCTTGTTCCCAATGAATTTTTGGATTGTTTTCTCAAGGTCCATGAAGTATGCTGCTGGGATTTCAACTGGGATTGCATTGAATCCATATAGTAATTTCGGAAGTATAGCCATTTTCACTATGTTGATCCTTCCTACCCAGGAGCAAAAGATGTCATTCCATTTTCTGATATCCCCTTCAATACCTTTTTTCATAGTGCTATAGTTTTCAGAACAGAGGTCTTTGTTTTATTTTGTTAAGTGGATTCCTAGGTATTTCAGTTTTTAGGATGCTATTGTGAAAGGAATTCTTTGACCTATTTCACTCTCAGTGAGTCTGTTGTTCATGTAGAGGAAAGCTATTGATATTTGTGTGTTGACTTTGCATCCAGCTACTTTACTGAATTTGCTTATTAAGTCTAGAAGACTTTTGGTGGAGTTCTTGGGGTCTTCTATATAGAGTATCATGTCATCTGCAAATAATGACAATTTGACTTCTTCATTTCCTATCTTTATTCTTTTTATTTCTTTCTCTTGTCTGATTGCTGTGGCTAATGTTTCCAAAACTATATTGAACAGCAGTGGTGATAGTGGACATCCTTGTCTTGTTCCTGATTTTAGTGTGACGGATTTCAGTTTTTGACCATTTAGTATGATATTGGCTGTTGGTTTTTCATAGATAGCTTTTATCAGATTGAGGTAGAGGCCATCTATTCCGATTTTTTGTAACGTTTTTATCATAAATTCATGTTGGATTTTTCAAATGCTTTTTCTGCATCTATTGAGATGATCATATCGTTTTTGTCCCTGGTTCTATTGATACAGTGTATTACATTGATTGATTTGCATATGTTGAACCATCCCTGCATCCCTGGGATGAATCCCACTTGGTCAGGGTGCATGATCTTCTTGATGATCTTCTGGATTCTGTTTGCCAATATCTTACCAAGAATTTTTGCATCTATGTTCATTAATGAGATGGGCCTTTTTCAGTTGGGTCTTTCTCTGATTTGGGGATCTGGAGGTCTGAGACCATCTCTTTAACTGACATCCAACCTGAGACACAAAGATTTCAATCTACTATTTCTCCATCAAAATGGTTTCTATTTTCATTATTATTTTTTCACTTTCTTTCCCAAATAATATCACCCAAGAGTTTTTGACTTGTGTGGCCAAAGGATTCCAGGCTAGAGTAATTAAATGAAGCAAATGAAACATTTATTGATGGCAATATGTTATGGAATGAAAGGGAGCATTTGAGTGATAAAGATTCTTTTTCCATTGCCACCAGTTCGCATTTCACACAAATGAGTACTGAGGGAACAACATGGAACAGAAAACTAGATCAATGTTTACGTTTCAACTCAGGTTAGATTGTGCTTTGTCAATTTCTTTAGACTGGAAATCTAAAGGTTAAAAGATTATTTCAAGCATGGGGCAGGGAAGCCCAGAGATAGAGCTCTCCGGTATCCTCAAGAGAGATCTCTGTGAGATTTAAACAGAGATGAAAAAAATTACAGGGGAAGAAGTAATGTCTTGTATGAAGTACATCTGCCATTAAATTTATTTGACTAATACGATGAGAAAAATCATGCCAACTTGCCACTATCAGATTTCTATGTTCCAACAGCCCTTATTTTCAGACTGTACTTGGTTTTAACATGTGTCTGTAGATTCCATAATGACCTAGGGAGTCACACTGCCCTCTAACTGGTGGTCTCAACATACCTTGTACTTACAAAGATAAATCTCAAAGCACATCAAAAGCCTAAAATATTCTATCTTTACCTTTCTATTCTGATGCCAAGGGCTAAACTTTTGCAAAATCATAGAGTGACTGAATTGTGGAATTGTGAACAACAAAATTAGGAGACCACATTCGTCCTACAAGAATATCTTGGAAGATTCTGAGCCAGAAAAAGTTCTCCTTGCTAATGCAGTTGGGGGGTGGGGGGTGGGAGAAGAGAAGAGAAGAGAAGAAAAAAGAAGTTTTAGGAGAGTGTCACTAAGAATCTCTAAGTTCCTCGTTCATAGTTAGGCCTAATGCACACCTAAAAACCTCCTTTCATTCTGTAAATTTTATTTTTACATTTTAAGAATAATTTGATGCTTATAACCTTTTGGTTTAGTTTGTTTTAGAATCTTGATGGCCCAAACACATTTAAATGTCTTGCTTACCACTCTCCTGATAATATTTGGGATAAGATTTGTCAATGGAGATTATGTAATTCATGAGTTTTAAATCATTCAGCTCCATGTTAAAATTGCCCAGTGACTTCACATTGTCTGTTAAAATAAATATAAAATCTTTCTCTTGATGTGATGGGTCTACCTGGTTAGTCTCTTAAGATGTTCTCCACTTTATGACTGTCTTCCTAATTCGCTACCTGCAAACCTGTACTTACTAATCTGTTGTTAAATGTTGTGTTCTAAAAATTGCAATTTCATCAATTATTTAGGAGGGTTTTTTTATTATTTTACCCACTCTTTTAGTCTATTTTGTGTTACTATAACACAATATCTGACAGTGTCTAATTTGCAAAGAACACAATTTAATGTTTTATGATTCTGGATGATAGGGAGTCTGAGAACATCTGACAAGGGTCTTTGTACAGCTCATTCCATGGCAGGAAGCAGAAAGGCAAAAGAGAAGTGAGAGGAAAGGGGGCTGAACCCACCCTTTCATCAGGAACCCTCTCCCACAATGCCATTCATCATTTATAAAGGCAGAGCCCTTGTTACCTAAATCGTCCTTCAACTCTGTCACACTGGGGACAAAATTCCTCACACATAAACTTTGAGGAATATAGTCAAACCATAGCACCCATTTTTTCTAAAAATTATTGTTATTAAAATCTCCAAATATGATTTTTCTACTCTTGTGTTTTTACTTTTTCCTTGTTAAATTTTTGCTGTATATATTTTAAAGGTCTTTTGCACTTAGAGTTTTTCTTGCTTCTTAACAAATCTATCCTCTTGTTATTATGAAATACTCCTTTTTATCTCTGATAATATTCCTTGTCCTAAAGTCTAGTTTATTGAATACTAATTTATCCTACTCTAACTTTCTTGCACGTAGTGTTGAATTATTTTAATTTCAAAATATTTGTATATTATATTTAAAGTGTTTCATAGAGTATTAATCCAGTTACTTTATTGTTTATTTTTATTTTTTATTTTGAAGTATTTTAAAATTTATATGTTTATGGCAGTACAGAGACTTTACAGATACCCTGGAATTTAATATCTCTGATGTTATCTTACATAAACAGAATACAATTATCAAAATTAGGAAATTAAGATTGGTGAAATACTAAATGAATTTAGTAACCTATAAACCTTACTTGAATTTCACCAGTTTTTCTCCTGGTGTTCTTTTTCTCTTAAAACGCTTTCAGGATCCAAATCAAGATAACATAATGCATTTAATTGTCATGTCTTCCTTGTTTCTTCCAATATGTGATAGTTCCGAAATCTTTCCTTATCTTTCATGACCTTGACAATTTTGTTGAGCACTGGTTACTTTGCAGAATATTTGGATTTGTCTGATGTTTTCTTGTGATCAGATGGAGATTATGCAATTTTTTGCAAGAAAATGGCAAAAAGTATATATCTTCAATCATCATTTTAGGGATTATACCATTTTAGTGTTTTATTGGTAGTGTATTAACCTTGATCGCTTGGTAAAGCCAGTGCCTGATGGGTTGTTACATAAATAAGTACTATATTTCTCTTTATATTTGATCAGTATCACTGGACAGATGAGACTGTATAATATCCAGTTTCTCCTAAAGCATTTGCCCAATGATATTGACATCCATCGATTGATACCATATTTGAGATTCATAAATAGTGATCTGAAACATTTATTGGGCTACATGTAAGACCGCTAACTCCAAATGAGACCAGTGAAGACAGACCACTGCAGCACATGCATGCCGTTATGTCATAAGAGGCATATAACCTGGCGGCACCCTGAAAGGAGGGCATCTGTGGTATGAAAGAAAGCCAACTGGAGTCCCCTGGAAGTGCCAATAGGAGAATCATGGCACAGATCTCTAAGGTTATAACACTCCACCCTGCCATGTGCAAGAACTTGTGTACCATTCAAAAGGCAGTTCAGGCCATGCTAGGGGGGTCATGGTGGAAATTGAATGTTTCCTATGGAAAGTCAAGTAACTTTTATGTACCCACTGCTTTGAGACCCACCATATAAAACAAGGCTGGATGTTCAGAAATTTCTTTTAAATGATTTCTCTTAAATAATGATGACACATATATGGGATTAGAATGAAGATTACAATAATCTGTCCAAAGAGGCGGCCCAGACACAATATCATTCCCTCAGCTCACATCTATGTCTTTATCAATCACGACCAGCTGACAAGAGAGGAAAAAGCCCAAATGAGTCATGAATGGGCCTACCTGACACATGGGTGCAAGTTCCTGACTACAAGTATTCTCCACTGAGGAATTGTAAATGTATTTTAATAAGGGAAATGTCCTAATAAACGACAAGCTCAAAATTGTAAGACTAAACCCTCTTCGTGTCAATTCCTTACTGAATAGCATCATGTTCGTTGTTGTTTCTGAAATGAGATCATCTTTCTCTTCTGCTTTCACATTAACTAGATTTATTCAAGATCTGACGGTAATGCTGTCAGCCTGGGTTATTGCATGGGTTCCACTAACTGAGTTTTAAAATATAGCCATTAGCATGCCATGGAAGAAGATTTGATCTCATCATGCTATAAATCACTTGTTTTCCTGAGAAAATTGGAACTATGACATGACAGCCAGCTGTGCTTTATCAGTGTTTTCCTTTATCCACATATCTGCCCCACTTTAAAGTCTGCAAGAGAAACGAGATGTGATTAGGTAGCCAAGCATATGCAATGTTCTGAGAACTAGGTCATTGTTAAGATTAACTGGTGGATTAAGAGGGTTTAGAAAGGTGGTAAATTTTTGATTTACATATTTCTCTGAAGAGTCCTGATTCTTTTCCAGTCTCTTTCCTACCTTTTACAGAGCAGCAAGCCAAAGCAGTACATCTAGCAACTTAGTAGTTGCAAATTCTCTTGCCATTTTTTTTTGACCTAGAGCAAATTATCAGTATTTCCACACTAGATTTATTTTCCATAATCCATCAACTACATTGCTTTGGGGGCACTGAAAATGAGGCAGAAGAATGCTAATGTGACAGATGAAGATGGAAATAATTAAATAGTGCTCAGCACAGGGCTACTATATATCTCTTTGACTAGTTGTTCTTTGCAAATGTCTCAAATGCCAATTAAATAAAGGCTACTTAGTCGCGAACACTGTTCAATGCTTTTTTTCTTCTTATCAATTTGGCCTCATCAATGACACTTTCAAAAAGATAAATTAATAGGCTTCTATGATGAGCTAGAACATACTTTATGCTAGTTGGTTGGTTAGTTCATTAGTTAGCCTCTTATTGTATGAGCACTGTATATGCAATTAAAGACAAGAGATATAATGCCTTCTAAAATCTTCGAAGGTACAACAATTGAAATACATAATTTTTCACTCACTTATTTGCTCTTAATTCATTCAATAAATAAGCTCACATGTTGTGAGGAGACAGGCACCTAAATAAATGATCATAGTAAAACAGGCCCGTGCCACAATAAATACATCCTCACGGTGTGCATTTGGGGGCATGTAAAAAGAACCTGTAATCCAGGGAGGTGATACTGGCTGGAAAGTTGTCCTGTCGGCAATGTTGCCAACAGCTGTGTCTTGGTGAATGAATTAGAGTCAGCCAGGTGAAGGCTATGATGAAGAAGAGTAGCCTGGCAGTTTGAGATACGATGAAACCCATGAAGGGCATTTCAAAAAGAGAGAAAAGAACTTAGGAAATGAGTAAAGCAGAGCTGGATGAAGATCTTTGGAAGACCTCTGAAATCCCTGAGAAATGAAAAAGATACATGTGCATACTAAAATTAAAATCACATTTTTTCTTGATTTTCTGTTGGCAACATTCTAGACGTGTTGTCCAAACTAATATTCTCTCATCTGAGAAATGATGGGTGGCATGCGTGTGCACTTTCTTTCATCTTGGTACCTAAACCTGGTAGTGAGTTTGCGTTGAGCAATGTCCAGCAGTGCAGGAGAGTAGAAGGCAGTTGGCAGGGTGTGGATAAGAAATGCGGCTGAAGAGTTTGACAGATTCACATCTTAAGTACACCATGGCTGACAGACCAAAGAATTGGACTTTTATTGGTGACAATGAGAAGTCAGTGGAAATTTAAGAATTTTTAGAGAAAAGGGACATGAGATACTGAGTTGTAAATCATAGATATGAGAGTTATGGATAGGCGATTGTAGAGTAAGCCTTCTAAGTCTTTATTTTCATGATGCTGTACCTTGCCACTAGCAAAGGGCTCTATTTTGTTATTTTGACCATTGTGCTTTTTTCTTTTCTGATGAAGTACTATATGTTTTCCACTGTGACAAAGAATGTCAAAGTACTTTCCTGAGGATTGTCAAAATTAAAGAATAAATGAAGAGATATTTATTCAGAGCTTACAAAGTATCTAATACTGTACTCTCCTTTGGAGAATGTTAGTAAATATATCATGAAACACCTGTTTATAAAGGACTTCATGCAAATATTTTATAAGATGAAACTATCTGAACTTGCTTGATTATTTTACTAAATAATTGCTTGATCTTCCAATAGAGACAATTTTACAGTGATTTATGTCTTAAAATTATACCCTAAGCATTGTAATTTTGATACATATTCAAAATATATTTTTATACAATTACATTTGCATTTTGAAATACCTATAGCAACCTGGAAACAGGAAATTTATACATATTACTTATTTGAATCTTTTAACTGATTTTTCAGAATATTAATTAATGCAACATAACTTCTTGGCCTTTTGACTAAGATCAAGTGTAATTAATGCAACAACCACTTGATTAATTTTAAAATGTTGAATCAATTTTTCACATAAGAAAACTGTGGCTGAAGGTGGAAACTTAAATATCTCAGCTAAAGCATTCATGTTGAACCATCTCACAAATTCAGATAAAATCAATCTTGTGGCCCAATTAAATCTAAAAACTTTATTATTTGCAATTGAAAAGTATATATAGAATTTATATACATAGTTATATTTTATTGTAAGAATAAAGTTACATTTTCATTGTAAGTAATCAAATGACATAAAAGTGGATAAGATAAAAAGTGAATTATTTTCCAAATCCCATATGAGATGTCAAGTGTAATTCTGCTGGTTTTGTTTAGTGTAATTCTGCTGGTTTTGTTTAGTGTAATTCTGCTGGTTTTTGTTCTCTGCATTTGTAAATAAATGCAGTTGCACCATTTTAAGCAAGGAGATCATGTTGAGCATTCTTTTTTGAAAGCATGTCTTGCTTTCATTTATTCAACAGGCACTTAGAAAATTTTCATGCTGGTATCAATAGGTGTACCTTTTTGTTTATAATAATTGCAAAGCATTTATGTTTTTCTTTACAGGTACAAAGATTTACTTGGATAGATACAAGATAATCTTTCAAATATTTGCTTTTTTGATAATTTCTTTTTCTTACAGCTTTGTACAGGCTATAAACAGAGTTGCAGTGATCTTCAGTATTATATCTAGATGCATACATGCAAATATTTCTCTAGGGTAACATTGCTGCATTAAAAATCATACACTCTTCAAACATTTTCAATGTTAAGCTAAGAAAATATTTCTACCAACAATGTATGTTATATGAGAATTCTGATTTCCTTATATCATTGCTAAGGCTGGACTTTATAAATTTTAAAATTTATATAATTGCATGCACTAGGTATGGTATTTTATTGAAGGAACTGTGCACAAACTATTTCTTTAGCCATAAATACTATTCACTGAAGTCAAGTGAATAAAGTCAGGACAAGTGAGAGTTGGAAAAGATTTTTTGAAAACTTCTATCACTCATTTTGGACATAGAGACAAGCCTCTACTGTTGAGAGATCAATGCCTCCTTCCAAATTATAACACAGACAATATGCTGAAAAATAATCATAAACCTATACAGAAATTCTTTTTATACTATAATTTAATTAGAAAACTTTGAAGCTTTTGTATTGAGTAAGAAATCATCATTATACTTTAAACTCATACATAGCTGCTTGATTAACTGAATCTTTTAGAAAGTTTAAGGATTCAGGCAGTAGTAAGGATAGAATTGTAGATTTGCTCTTTTTGGAAAGAATCATTGCTATGAACATTTAAAAGGCTATTGAGTGATGTCAAGTTTCACTTTACTCTATTTGTGGATTGTTATTTTAGAAACGTAATAATTATTCTGCTTTAATATAAGCAAAAAGTAATGTAGTAGGGCTCTCCCTTAGTCTTCAAGATTTGAGCCTTTTATTAAATGACTCTGACTAAAGTCTATAGAGAAATGGAAAAGCAAAGCCGTCCAGAGAAGGATTATAGTTCTATAATAATGTAGCAATTTATCAACCCAAAGGAATTACCCATATCTTCCCTAGACTGAAGTAATGAAGATAATCATGATCATCAGCAGCAGCCTGTGATTGAATTAGGAGAGCAAACTCTGATGGAAACTTCAAGCAAGTAAAATTGGCATTCTTAATTTCTATGCAGCATAAGCTGAGACAAATCTAGGCTTACATGCTACACAAATAAGTTTTACCATCCATGATCACTTTTTTCTATTTCTTAAATTCCTGATGTGTTTTCATTACTGAGCTGTATATAAGTGAGCTAATTAGACAAAACTTCATTTAAATTGTAGGTGTATGATAAGAATAAGTCCTTGTGTGTTATTCCTCAAAAGGGTGCTTATAGAAAATGATTATGCAGCATGTATTTTAAATGACTTGAAGAAAAGGTTTGGAATGTTTTCACTGGAAAGAGATGATAAGTGTTTGAAGAGATATATATATATATATATATATATTAATTTAAACATTACATAATCAAAACATCACATGATACTCCACTAATGTGTACAATTTTTGTTACTATTTATCAGTTAAAAATAAATTTAGTTAAAAGATATAATTCACACATAAGGTATTCTGAAGGGAAGAAGGCTATTTCTTCTTCAGCAGAAAAAATAACTTAAACTAATAATGGTATCTTATAATGCAAAGTCTAAATTGTTTTTAATAGTCATAGATATTTAGCTGTTCATTGCTACCCAAGTAACCAGTCAAAATACTAATTCATTACAGAAGTGGAGAACACAGAATACTAATTCTTTTATTTATATTTTAGACATTCATTCAACAAATATATTGGCTTCTTTTAATATGTTGAAGGTTACACTAAACAATTTGTTGTAGGATTGAACTTCAAATTTTTCATATCTCAAGTTTCCCTTCAACTCCCTTTCTGGTTTTATCAGCCCCGTTCTGAAGCCTTTCCATCATGACATTACTTTTATAAACATTCTTATCTGCCAAAAGGCATCCTCACTATCTATATTCTCTTTTGTTACTCTCTGTACTCAAAATGACTCCAAATACAGTCTTGTAGGACTCTTCCTAATTCATACATGTCGTTCTCAACTCTTCTCCCATTCTGTGAGCTCATCCTTCTTTTTGATAATATCCAGCTGCCACAAAATAAAGACAAGTTGTTATGCCCATTGCTTCTGGAATGCTCTATTTCTATTTTAGGAAAGAATTCTCCATTTTGTCCATTAATCCAGAAAGATAGTTTTTTGGCCTAAAAATTGAAATATACTATACTTGATGCTGCAGTACCTACAAAACTAACCCTGAATATTTTTAAAGAATCTAAGAAGTGGTGTAAATGGACAACAAGTGGTGATTACAAAACATAATGTGTATACTGAAAAAGAATAATGACTCACATGGAGATGGATGAATTAATCTTTTCTTTTTCTCTTTCAAGTGTTCATGTTTTCTGTCTGGTTAGCCTGAATTCAAGGAGTTCTGAATTAAAATAATTTTCACTCTGCCATTTTCTGCTTTGTGCAAATTGCCAAACATTTCTAATTTTACTATTTTCACTTCTTTCACACAGGAATATTAATTTCATGGTTTTGGGGAGGAAGACTTTGGGCACAGTCTCTGGTACACAATGATGCTCAGTCATAAGTAGCAATTATTATATATGGTATCTGGGCTACAAACCAAGTACCAGCAATCCCAGGCTCCTGATCAGTTCCTAGAAGTCTCAAGAAACTGGAAAGAAGCCAGTTTCTGAGGCAAAGGAGAAATATTTTTAAATATAGAAGAATATTTGTAAACACTTTTTTGCTACTTTGTAATTATCTAACAATTTATAGGATGCCTACAAACCCTTATATCATCAACTCTTCACAGACATACCCTAAGAAATGTAGATGGATACGATATTATTTCTTTTAATTTCACTTCTGTAGAGACTCTAGGCTGTTGTGATAGTTATCATTTTAGCCATATGAGTAATTTCACATTGATATCAAACTCATATGACACTAATTAAAATATATTTGGAAATAGGTGGGCAAGTTCAAAATGCTCACATGCAAAATGTGATTTTTAAAAAATTTTATTTTTATTAGTACATGTTTGCAATCCCTAATTGTGGAGAGTTGGAATGTGTACATAAGACATCTTTATTCTTTTTTTCATCCTTTTCTCCTCCTCTCCTTTCCTTCATCATTTGGGCCCCTTCCTCTTTGCAAAAGATCTATCTCTGTGTGATTTGTAGAGACAGAAATCCCTTCTCAAATTTTAATGTTTAAAAATGAAAATATAGGCTAGAAGGTAATTTTTCTTAAACAAAATTTGAAGTTTGCATTGAGGCATTTCTAACTTGTCTGTAAGTTGGGTTTTTATTTCTCCTTTTTAATGTATCCTGTGGTGCTAGAATGGTATGTGTTTGCATCTTTACTAATACATTTGCACTTCTCACATCTTGCTTTCATTTTCAGATTTATTATTTTGAACTATGATTACTCCTATTGTTTACTATTTTCCAGCACATTTAGCATGGAGTCAAGATGGTGTAATTTCATATGCAAGCCCCAACACCATTTCAGGACCCTTGACCTTTCTTCCAATAGCTAATTCCCTGGGGCACAGAGGTGTTGGCCAAGACAGCAGCAAATGACGAGGTGCTGAAAATTCTAGTGTGTTCATTAGCTACTCAGCTGTCAAGGTCTTTATTTTTATGCGGCACTGACTGAAGCTAGTATGATTTAAATACATTGAAACACTTTTATATGAAAAAATTAAAATAATTGATTCTTGAGAACACTGTGGCTTCATGTCTACGAATATTTTCATCGTTTTGATTTTTACTCTTACTATATTAAAAACTAAAGCTAAAATTCTACTTTAATATTCAGTAGCCATGTTACTATCAATATCATAAAAGAATGGTTTATAGCAAATGGTATTGCCTAAAAAATGAAGATAAGAAGTTAAAAGGAGAAATTTTCAGTAGTTTTGGTCCAAAACCACTTCCAATGACCCTCATTCTTGTATCATTTTTCGCTTAGGAGCAATGAAACCCGTCATTTTTGGGAAATTTCACTCCAAAGATTCTATGGTGTAGGGATTTTGCAGACACAAGGTACAAAATTAGTTGATCCTAAAATAGTGAGATTGGCTAGGTAGCCCTAACTCAATTATATTATGTTTCTCGACCATATCTAGAAAGGCAGAGACAGAGCAAGTCAGAGGAACATAAAGATTCAAGGTACCATTGCTAGCCTTAGGGTGGAGGTGATCACATGCTAAGGAATGAATGTAAGAGACCTTTAGCAATTAAAAGCAGCCCTTGGCTGGTCACCAGCAAGGAAATACAGACTTCAGTCTTAAAACTCCTTATTTTCTGCCAAGAATAAGGAGTTTGGAGGTAAAATTCCTCCAGTGTCTCTAGGTGAAACCAGCCCTGTAGCATGGTGACTTCACTGTATGGCAGCCTGAAAAGTGAACCAGTTATGGCATCCACATGGATGGGACACACGGAACTGCAGCCTAACAAACTGTCAACTAAAGTTGCTGAGTTTGTAGTACCATGTTACTTAGCAATAGAAAGCTACTCCTCCTTCCCCCTATTGCTCCATATTAAATGGTAAAAAGTCTTTTTCTTTTCTTCCCATATCATCAATTTTGAGAGGTACTCTTTGCTCGGATATCAACTTCAAATGCTTTAACTCTTAGCAAATGTGGGAAATTTCTCTCAATGTACACACACTATTCTGTTTCATAAATTCAAGCTGGATTTGAAATATCCATTGATGCCTGGGAGGGTAGGAAGAAATATGTGCCATTAAAATTTCTCTCTGTTAAAAAATCCAGATGAAAAAAGTAATACAATTATATGGCTTGCTTGGACACATCATATTAATGGAAAATTTAGTTCAGAAGATGAGACTAAAGCCAAACAGGAATGTAATTAAAAGCAATTTAGCTAAGAAGAAATCACAGGGAAGATTATCAGGACTGGAAAAGGAATTTCACGGGGAATGATGCTTTTAAAGATACCATCTATTTATTATCTTCCTAACAGAGGAGATTCCAGAGAGAAGCTTGTGTGTTTAACTTATAAGAGAAGTGCCCATATTTATTTCATGCAAAAGAAGAATGGTATTTTAGGAAAACAAACCATTTTTTTCTGGTTTTAGATGAAGTGAAATTAAAGAGTAACTCCTTTCTACATTAAATAGCTGGGACAAGCCCAGGCGGCCTGCCAAGCAGTGACAGGTTTGTTGGTTAATCTTCTCCCACTTCCAGTGTGGGTCTCTGTTTTGTAGAGAAAGAGGCAGCAATAGCTCATTCTACTTTACAGTTAATGTTTTGATGTAATTTACTAAAAGAGTTTTAAGGGGAAAAAAAGAAATTGCGCATTTTTAAAATTTAAGAACATCTAAGTTAAGATATATTGCAGTTGATTAATGAGGTCAAGATTTTCTTTCTGCAGATATTAGCCTTGGGGAAAACAGCAGACTCTGAGAGGCAGCACAGAGAGCCTAAAAACTCCTCTCCCTGTAGAACATGAAGCAACTGCTCAGTGTACTCTATGGGACACCCTGAAGTCTGCATCAGGAAACTTGTTGACAGGTCGTCTCAGTAGAAACTAGGCTGTTTCTGAGAATAAGTTTTTACAATTTTTGGATCTATTGTTCAGAATGTTAATATTGTATTTTTATAGACTTATAATGCTACATTTATTGAGAAAATTATTATGTAAACTACTTCTCATAGAGAGTGAAAGGCATTGAGTTCAAAATTACCAAACATAGTGATTGAGTAATCTCTAATAATAAGTAAAACTTACACACACACACACACACACACACACACACACACTTTTTCTTATGTCAACTAGGGTCCATGACAAAGAGAACACAGTACATAATTCCAACAAAGAGCTAAACTATTGGTGGGCATCTTTAATGAAGAATCCTAAGTAGCATTCTTCCCTAAAGATATGGACAAACACTTATCCAAGTAATTGAGCACTGAAGAAATCAATCTATTTATGCAGACCATTTGAGCCTTTTTGGATGTTGGCTCCAGACTAAAACAACAACTAAAGACCCTTGTAACCACTGGAATTCACTGACCAGAAGAAAGTCTTAAGGGTGCCACTCAGTGTTTTTAAAATATAATTTTTGTTTCCTGCTTAGAGAATTTGATTTTAGGATAGGACTCTACTTTGGGCTAGAAAGGTAAGGGTCAAGTTGCCCAACTCCCAGCTACAGAAGTAGAAAATGAAGTTCAAAGAAATCAAACAACTGTTTTCATTATAAGCCACGGTAGGAACTCAGACTTTGTAATTTCTTACTGAGTCACTGCTCCACACCAGCTGCCCAGGAGCTGTGGATGTGGTATGGAATAGGAAGACCTGGAAGTTGTTTGGCTTTGAAGAAAGAAGATAGAAGGAAAGGCAATATTCCCTTGATTCTTCATTTTATGTTCAACATTTATTTTATTTAAATTGGAAAATGAGTGCAAATCTCTGCCTTCTTTGAAGAGATGGAGCAGTCTGAGAGTAAGGCTGAGGAGGTATTTCACAATGGATATCTCAAGGCCCTTCTGCATATAGAAGGGTGGCAGTTTGACTGACAGGAAGCTCAAGACAAGAGGAATACCAGACTGGAAGCCCAAGACATAGGCCACCAGTTTTTCCCCAAGGAAATGTACAGAACTTGGTATATCTGGCTGCCCAATTTATTATAGAGAAGGAGAAGCAGGAAAGCTACAGAAGAGCAAATAGAGGAGGAGAAGCTGGTATCCAGGTCCAAATGAGAACTTCAGTAGAAGTGTCCATGAGAAATAATACTTAGACAGGAGGTACAGGTAAGTATCCTCAGGCCAAAGGGTCTTCTTGTACCCCAGTACTTGACTCTCACATCATAAAGCTCAGGGATGATTTCTTGGCAGCATGATGGTTGGAAATGGGGCTATATAGACCGGTGTCATTCCCAGAGTGAGGGTACACATAGTCTTCTACATCAGTCATTGTGTGACATGAGATTGAAATAAGAATACATTTAAAAAGAAAGAAAGAAAAAGAAAAAACTATGTGTGGGCCGGGATTTAGCTCAGTGGTTCCACCACCTGCCTTGCAAGTGCAAGGTCCTGAGTTCCGTCTCCAGTACCAAAAAAGAAAAAAAAAATCTAATTAATCTAAAAAATTTAATTTTTATTAGCATATATTTGCATTTACATTTTTAAGGAAATAGACATATATAATCTTCATCGTTTTCTATAGCCTTCCCATTTCTCCCTACATGCTCTGTTCTTCTTTCCTTGATCCCCTTCCCCATCTCCAAATAGCATAGCATACTAGTATGGTATAGCATAATAAGCATAATACCTTTAGCATATAACTTCATTCATTTTTAGAAGCTGTAGGATCTACTGTACTAAACTGTCTTGAACATCTTATCCAGGAAGGAAACAAGAGTGGGATGTTAGGCCCCTAGCAGAGAAAATAACCCCTCCCTAAATCCTTGCCCAATCACCTATGGACCAAGAGGCATCCAGTTCTGTGGTGTACACCAGATCTGTATGATTGGATGGATGACGGCAAAGTTTAGGAAATGGACGTAGGGCTGGATTTGTGTCAACAGTCTCATATCAAACTCAAGGCTGTGTAACTAGGTACTTCTTCTTTCTAAGAGTCTTCCAAGATGTTAAATTTTAACTTATTTCCATCTCTTCTTTAGAGATTTGAGGCAAAGCTACTTTCTTTGGCAACTGATAGATCTTTTAAGATGCAAATTTTGACTTGCTAATGATAAAGTGGCCATAGACTCTGCTTTCTTCAGTATTTGTGTACTTCAGCCTTGCTGTCCTGATTTTATTAATAAGTTTGCCATAGACTTATTTAAGGAGTCCTAGTGAGTACTTGATCATTGGCGCTCATGATGCCACTCTACTTTAAGTCATAAAACACACAGTTTGAATTTTTTTGGCATATTAATCAGAAATCCATCATCTGGTATAAAATACCTAGTTTTTGAAAACTATGTGAAGCGTCCTGAAGTTGAGTAAGTGCATGGTTCACACTCAGTATGTCCCTGTATGTGGCTTTCCTTTAATTCATACTTGTAACTTTATATGTGGTTTCACTTTATTAACACTGGGTTAGAGAGAAAAATAATTTGACTGTAAGCTACAGGTGATTCTGCTTGATGTAATGTGTACACTTGGAATAGCAACTTTGTAGTATTATAGCCCAAAGAACAAAATGGAGGAAATATGCCCAATGGACAAAAATTACGTAGTGTATCTCCGGTAAGTTACTCATAAACAAAAAATGGCCCAGTGAAATGTAATGGATTAATGATCAGGGACTAAAAGTTTTCCTACATCACTACCTTAGAATTTGGAATTTTCACAACTGAGAAAATTATAGCCACTCAAAATGTGTTTAAAATGTGAGGGCATTTGGCCCCCGTGAAAATGATGAGAAGTATTTTGATTCTGTAGAGAAGGTTTTAAGTAACTGTACAGATAATTTGCTGATTCACAATTACCAGATACTTTTTTCCCCTTCTACCTATAATATGCTCAGTGGTCGCAGGAACAATGTGGTTATGATAGCAGAGACAGCTGTTCCTTCACCTAGAACAAATTTGGCCCTGCCACAGTTACTGCCCATTTAAAATCAGTGTGAAACCCCTTTTATGGTCCCATTGAAGAGAGTTTATTGTAGAAAGTTTATTTTCAAAGACACCATTAGTCTTTGAAGGGCTAATTATTGTTTTTAAAGTTATAGTTGCTTTCCTTATTGATGTGGCTTCTATCATGGCTTTTGTTCAATAGAGCTTCATATATTAATCCTTACATATGCTTCAATTGAATACAATGGAAAAAATGAGCAGGTGTCCTTGAGATTCACTAGCTTAACTCTCAGGGTTTTGAGAGCTGATTGAGCACTGATTTCCACACACATGTGAAAAGGTGAGCTGAAGCATAAAAAATGTGTTCAGAGGGACCACAAAAAAGTGCCCAGAGCCCCAAAAGATTGAGAATAGTCCTATTAATCACTCAGAGTAGAAATGTACAATTTATGTGTCATAAAATATTTTTTCTCAATAGTAGTGAGAAAAAATTTATCAAGGAATACTGTCCCGATCAACTGAAAAAGGCTTAAAATATAAAGATCTAAAAGGAATAAACCATTTCCAGGTAACTTCAGTACCCAATATAATGCCTGGAAAGATTTTAGGAATAAAAATTATATAACTAGCACCTAACAAGGTCAAAATATACAGTGCCTATAATCCAATAAAATATGAGTAGGTATGCCAAAATACAAGAACACAACCAATAATAAGAACTTACTCTCAATTTAAATTGCTGTGGAAATGACAAGCAAGATAGATTTAGTAGGAAAAAAACATTTAAAAAGTTATTATAAATATGTTGCAGATGTTTAAGAAGTCTAAAGAAAAAATTGAACAGATGGAGTAGAGGCATGAAAGTTGTAAAAATTGTGCAATTCAAAATTTGATAATTTGAAAATCATAATGTCAGAATAAAAAAGTTTGCATGACATTAAAGGAAGATTTAGCAATAAAAAAGTCTCATCAATGTGAACATACAACGTTAGCTCTTCAAAATAAAGCCAAAAGACTGAGAAGTGATTATATAACAATATATTGGTAAGAATTATAGAATGTAGATAGTAACATAACAATGGTTTGTTTTTCAGTAGGTATGATGTAGAGTAATACCACTGCAGACTTTGGTAAACTAAGGATGTATGCATTAAGCCCTAAATCAAGTAGTAATTAAAGTCAGGTAGATATAAAGTAAAATAATAGAAAATACACCATGCTAACATTAACAAAGAGAAAGGTAGAGTTATTATATTAGTATTAAACAAGTAGGTTTCTGAATAAAAGTCTTTATCAGGTATAAAAATGAACATAGCAGGATGATAAATGGTTATTATATCATGACATATGATCTGTTTATCAAGAATATATAACAATAACAAATATTTATAACCTGAGGACAATTTCAAAATACATGATTCAAGAATTTCTAGAACTATGAAGAAAGAAATACATACACACACAATTATATTGGGAAATTTAAACACCACTCATTAAAGAACTGTTAGAATGAATACATGGAATATTAGTAAGAATATAGAAGCCTTAAATACTACAAATCAATTTTACTTTACTGACATATATAAAATACTCTACCCAAAAATGGCTGAATATACTTTCTTAGTGTGTTTAGGCTGCTGTAATAACAAAACTTGAAAACTAGTAAGCAATAAAATTTTAATCTCATAGTTCTGGAATTTGGCAAGTCCAATATGAAGATACTAGCATATTCTGTGCTTAGTGAATGCCTGTTTAATGTTTCAAAGATAACACTTTCTGGCTGGTCCCTCTCATATGATAGAAAGAAAAAGACAGCTTTCTGAGGACTTTATAAGGGAACTAATTCTCTTCACAGAAAGTCCACCTTCATGAAGTAATCACCACTCAAAGGCTTCTTGTCCTAATATTACCATACTGATGACTAAGATTCCACATGAATATTGGGGATACAAATACTCAGGTCATCGCTTCTTGGCCTTTTGGCTAAGATCAAGTGTACAAATACTCAGGCCATAGCAACACATCAAACATTTGTATACATGAAAATTTTTACAAAAATATATTCTATGCCATAAAACTATTTTCAGCAAGATTAAGATGTTCATTTCATAGAACATGTAACCTTTTACTACAGCAAAATTAGCATAAAAACTAATATTGGAAACTCAGTATCACACATCTAAATATACTGTAGGTTATCCAATGTGAAACTGAAAAGCAAAGAATAGATTTTGAATGGAACAAAACCAAAACATACATATCAAATATTGTGGAACACAGGTAAAAGACTATTTAGAAAAAAATTATAGCACAAAACTCCTATAATATAGAAAAAGGCTAAAAAAATACTGAATTCATATTCTTCATTGATGAAATGCAAAAAATACAAGAATAAATTAAATCTAGAGTAAACAGAATAAAGGAAACAGCAAAGGCAAATTAGATATGAATGAAATTGAAAACATTAATACAAAAGAAAAACCAATAGAGCTAAAATCTGGTTATTTAGGAAAGTGATAAACCTCTGCTCACACTGATTAAGAAAAAAAAAAAAGAGAGAGAGAGAAGACACACATTACCAATACTGAGAATGCAGGAGGTGACATCACTATAAATTCTAAAACCTATTAAGTGATAATAGTATGAAAAATTAGGCCAATATACTTAATTTTTTGGATGAACTGGAAAAAGTCCTTGAAAGGAACAAAATAATAAAGTTCATTCCAGTAGAAATATATCACCTTTAGATTAATATGCTACTAATGATAATAAACTTACTACTAAAGATTCTTTTATGAGAAAACCAAATCTTTAGATGGTTTCATTGGTGAATGCTGTCAGATATTCAAAAGAGAAATGACTCTAATTCTATATAAATTAGTCTATATAAGTGGAACAAAGAGTAATTAGCAGCTAATTCTGAAGTTACTGTTACTCTCATAGCAATACCAAAGATATTCCAAAAAATGAAAACTATAGACAAATACCTACAAAAGTCTTCAGAGATTTGGTGAAATTTTCCAACAACATGTAAAAAAGGATAACACATCATCACAAAGTAGAGAAATTAAGTTTATTTCTGGAATGTTTGCCTTTAGTATTCAAAGTTCAATTAACTTAATTCCTTACATAATATCCAAAAATTTATTTATATAAAGAAGTTATATTAATACAAGCAAACATTATTCTACAAGCTTCAGCATTCAATCTGAGTAAAAATTCTCAGAGATCTAAAAATAAAATTAGATTTCCTCAACTGAATGAAAGGCATCTAAATTAAATCTGTACCTAGCACTATACTTAATATTGAAAGACCAAATGCTTTCACTTTAGTTTAAGAACAAGGCAGGGATGTCTACTCTTACTACTTTACTCAGTATTTTCTGAGAGATTCCAATCAGTGCATGAAATCAAGAAAAAAAATGAATGAAAGACATTTAGATTTAAAATGAAGAATTAAAGGTACACAAGAAGATGGCGCAATTGTAAGCAGAAAATAGTATAAAATCTAAAAACGTCTAGTAGAACTAACAAGGGAATTTTACAAGATTTCAAGATGCAATGCAAACACCAAATCATTACCAGTGAGTAATCAGAAAATAACACACACAAAAAAATACTTTTTTTTTAATAAAGGGATCCAAAATATGAAAAACACAAAACTGAACAGACAAAAGAAATGCATGGATTATGCAATGAAAATGACAAAAATTGTTGAAATAAATTAAAGACTTAAATAAGTGGAGAATTATACCGGAGACTCAACATTGGTAAGATGTCTATTCTCCACAAATTGAGCCATTCGTGCAAATGAATCCTGGTAAAACTTCTATTTTTGGGTAGATTTCGGCAAGCTGATTTTAAGAATGATATAGAAATGCAAAAGAGCAAAACTCTTTTGAAAAGAACATGCAACAGTGGCCATCCTATACTGACCTCAGTAGTCATAGCATAAAGCTACATTAATCAATATACTGTGATATTGACATTCATAGATGAATGACCGGTAGAACACAAAACAGTTCAATGAAAGACCCAGACATATAGGATCAATTGATTTAGACAAAGTAGAAAGACAATTAAGTCGAGGAAGAACTTTCCCTTCAACAAATAATTGCAGAACAATTACATGTTTGTGAATATATTAGTGTTCTAGAACTATGATAAAAATACCACCAACTGGGTAACTTAGAAAAACAGAAATTTATTGTCTCACAATTCTGGGGAATAGAGTTCTGATCAAGGTGTCTGCAACAGCACTTTTGAGGGCTGTGTGGAAGGCCAAGCCAATCTCCTTTCTTCTACTGGTTTTTCCATAATTCTTGGCATTTTTTTTTTTACTTGTGGATGAATCACCCTGACCTCTGCCTGTATTCACATGGTCCTCCTTCTATATTCTCTGCTTTTATTCCTGTATTTATAAGGATACCAGTCACATTGCATTAGGACCCCATCCGAATAATCTCATCTGTACTTGAAAATCTAAAAAGTCACTATATACAAGTAAGTTCATATTCACAGGAATCACAGATGCTGGGGGTTAAGACTTCAATACCTTTTGCGAGATGACACAATTCAACCATAGCAAGGGAAAAAAGAATTTTGATGCATATCTTCTTATACCATATAAAAACACTGACACAAATGGATGTCATCTTAATTCAAATTTGAAAATTTCTAGAAAAATTTCACAAAAAAGTTTTTGTGTGATCATACTTTAATAAAGGGTTCCTATGTCTGACACCAGCAATGCAATCAATAAATGAAAAAAAATTGGACCTTATCAAAATTAATAATTTCTGCTCTTCCAAAACTCCTAAGAATAAAAAAGTCAAACACAAGGAAAAATATTCTGTAATCACTTGTCTAATAAAAGCCTTTTAACTAGAACAGATAAATCACACCCAGCTTAGCAAGAAACAAAAACAATCCAAATAAAAATGATCACATATTAATGGAGACTTCACCATCGAAGATACAGAGTGGCAAATAAGCACATAAAGGATGTTTAATACCATTACTCATAAGGGAAATGCAAATTCAAGCCACCCAGAGATACCAGTACACACTATTAGAATGTTTATAAATTAAAAAGTCTAATCATTTTTACTATGTATGTAAAACATTTGGAACTGTCATACATTAATGGAGGGAGTACAAAATGGTACAATATCCTTGGAAAACAGTTTGTCAGTTCCTTTAAAAAAAATTCAAGCATCCATTTTCCATGTGACTTCACCTATATTCCAAGATATTTTCCTAAGAGGAACGAAAGCATATTTCCAAACAAAGACTTGTACATAAATGTTTTTTGTAGACTTATTTGTGAAAATCAAAGATTGTAAGCAAACAAAGTGTAGGTCAATAGGTGAATTAATAAATTGTAGCACATCCACAAAACAGAATGCTACTAAATTATAAAAAGAAATAAACTATTGGTGCATACAGCAATACGAATTGATCTGGACCAAAAGATCCAGCTTAAAAGATGGACTTGCTGTGTACCTTCATTTAAATAAAATTCTAAAACATGGAAATTAATCTATTATGCTAGAATTGATGAGAGGGTTATCGAGAGGAGTGAGGTAGAGATTTCAGAGTATAAAGAAAATATTAGAGGTGAAAGGCATGTTCATTATCTTTTTGTTTTGTTTTGTTTTTGTTTTTTGGTGCCGGGGATCGAACTCAGGTCCTTGAGCTTGCAAAGCAGGAGGCAGAAACACTGAGCTAAATCCCCAGCCCGTGTTTGTTATCTTGATTGTAATGGTGACTTCACAGCGTCCATGTATGTTCAACTTCTCAAATTGTGTTCTTCAAATGAATGGTTTGTTATGTGAATTATACCTCATTAAAACCTTTTTGTAAAGCAACAAAAAGTGTCAACTATAGCATGGCAATTCTTTAGTCTAAACTCTGTTCTTGCTTTATATTACCTCTGTGACCCAGGATATTAGTCCCTTTTCTGTTCTTGGAACAAAATACGTGACACCTGCAGCTTAACAGAAGAGAGATTCATTTTGACTCACAGTTTCAAATGATTCATTTTGTAGTTGGCTGTGTCCATGGCAGAAAGTACATGGTGAAAGGGCTTGAGAAGGAAAACTGCCCATATCATCGCAGCCAGGAAGGGAGGAGGGAGGGAGGGAGGGAGGGAGGGAGGTAGAGCGAGTGAGAGAAGGGAGGAGCTGCCATGACACAGCTCCAAATAGGTTCCAATTGTTAGCAACACATTGAGCTACTGAACTTCTCAGTACACTTATTAGTATAGCATCCCCACAATTCCATCACCAAAACACATAAGACTTTGGAGGAATATTTTAGATCTAAACAGCAACACCTGTGGAAATTACTTAACCACTTCATGCTTCAGTCTTCCTATTCTCAATATGAGTAATAGTTGAAGTACACAACTGGATTTTTTTGAACCTTACATAAATTAGTGCACTAAATTTGCTTGAAACAGTGTCAAGAAAATAATAAGCTCCAATAGATGTTGCATTGTTTCCGCTGATAGTGGCCTCAGAAACAAGACCATCAGCCTCTATTGAGAACATGCAATGCCAAAGACAAGGAGCTTTCCATTTTCAAATAGCAACATTAAAAATAAATGCTCTGTGCACAGCATGATTTACTCTAAACCCTATGACTTGATTAAAAGATTTATTATCACTGTAAACCCACAACAGTCTTACTAAATTTAAACCCAAAAGACCGTAAGTTAATTCTTTTAGCTTCCATGGCACTAGGCAGAGAGATAAACAAGTAGGTAGTACAATATAGCTAATCATCTTTGGCAATCAAGGGAAATGAGGTAATTAAGGTAATTACAAATAAATTCAGAGATTATAAAAAAAAAGATATACTATAAATTGCATTCTTTTACTACCCTGCCTGTTGATAAAAGTTGATGGAAGATTTTTGGAACATAAAACTATCAAGATAGCCAAGGACTAAACACCTGCAGGAAAAAAGATTTTGGTTACCACATTAATCAAAGCCAGCAAGATAATGAGAAAGAAGTGGAAAATGAAGTCATCCATACCATTTAATGGTTGTATGTTAACTTTTGGAAACAAAGAATTGCACCTCTAATCCAAAACTTCCTCTTCCAGAAGGAATAGTTTTTATTGAAGCATAATGCATGGCATACCCATGGTTAAAAATTATAGATCTTAGGGCTGGGGATTTAGCTCAGTGGTTTCACCTCCTGCTGCGCAAGTGCAAGGACCCGAGTTCGATCCCCAGTACCAAAAAAAAAAAAAAAATTATAGATCTTAAATGTGAAAACTGATGCAATCTTAAAAATTAAACACATCCATATAATCACTAGAAGGGCAAGGTATAGAACGGTACTAGCACCCTACAAGTCTCTCCTGGGCCACTATCTTGTCAGCAAACCCTACCTATTGGAATTACTCATTAGAATTCCATTCCCTTAGATTCACTTTTCTTATTTATGAATTTGATATAGAAATATTTTGCAAATAATCTTGTTGGGTCTGTCTTCATTGCTCACCTGTAGCTTTACGTATTGTTTATTGCTTCGTTCATATCACAGCGTTACAGATTAATTTCCATTGTTTTCTGATATATGTACAATGACATTTCTGGACATAATTTTCTATGTATTTATTCAGCATAAAAATAGCACTTTTCAAAACTATGACTTGATATTCTTTATCAGACTTAGAACACTTTTAATCATTATCTATTTTTCTACTACTTTTGCACTATCTTTATTCTTCTCAAATCCTCGCCTAGGTATCTAGACATTAAACGTTGACATTGTGTGATATTTACTGTCATCATGCCCCAAAAGAGACAATTTTATTTTTAATTATTACTTTCCAACATTTATTTCTCTTGATCCTGAAATTTGGATATTTTGATTTCTGCTTCAGTTCACTAATCTTCTCTTTTATATTTAATCTGTCATTAAAACAATCCTTTGTATTGTCAACTTTAGTTTCTTTAGCACTATGATTTACATTTGATTTTTAAATAGGTTTCAATCTTTTTGCAGAAATTCTCTTTTTGTAGATTTCCTTGATTATAATAGTAATTTTCCCTAAATCTGGGTTTAATACTTTGTCAGTAGTTGGATCACCTGTTGGCCTTCTTCTCTTGTTTATTTGTTTATGTTTTTGTCATTTTACTGTGTTTTCTAACATTTCTGGTAATTTGCTTTATGAATTTTGGACACTGTATATGAAAATATAGTCTTATGATTACTGTTCCTTTTGTCATAATGGAGTCATATTGTATCCATCTGGTAAGCAGCCAGAGATTAAGTAAATCACATTCATCTGACTAGGATTAGTCTGTTTGTCATTTGCCATAATGACAGTTTAGCCTTTGCAAAGTTTCATCTCTGTGGCTGGGATTCTTACCCGAGCTCTTTATACTTCATGAGCATTTAGGTCCAATTTTTGTCTCTCCAGCACCAGGAGGTGGGTGTTTATGTGCGTCTGTCTTATTTTAAAGAATATCTGCATCTTCTGCTGGTCTCTTTAACCTCTTAGCAGCTACATTTACTTTTTCTCAGTGTCTCACTCTGCACATCTGCAATTTAGGAGGTAGCGATTGCCTCCAGGAAAAATTGACAGCAGAATACTGAGCTCACTTCAATGTATTTTACTTCTAAGATCTTGGCTTTTTCAAGTACTCATGACTTTAGTTTTTCACTCATGTTTTTGACCTGTTCCTTGAGGCACTTATCTGACATGTACAGTCATTCTCGCTAGAAATGTTAAAATGGCCATGCTCCACTGCTGTTGTTAAATACAGCACATATAGCCATGTATTTTAAGTAATTTCCATATTTTCTTACTTGTCTCCCTAAATATAGTATATAGGGTATGTTGACATTAATGCTTAAGTATACCATTTAGTGTGGAATGGTGCTGTCAAATATGAATATTTGTTTTAAAATTCCAAGTATTCATTTAATAAGTAAAAAGTATCAGGAAATTATGTTTAGTAATACATTTATTTAATATTGTTCATTTTTACTATTATCGTTTTATCATTTCATGTCCTCAAAATGTTTTAATACTGCAATTCATCTCCTTTTTTTTTTTGGTACCGGGGATCAAACTCAGGACCTTGCGCTTGCGAGGCAGGTGCAGTGTCACTGAGCTGAATCCCGGCCCTCATCTCTATTTATATTAGCCCTACTTCAACTTTTTTTTTTTTTTTTTTAAAGAAAATGGTTTTTGTTTTTTAAATATGATAAAATGTTTAAATTCATATTTTAAAGTTGGTGACATCTCATATATACAATTTGTATCCAGTTTTTTAGGCAACAAAAACATCAGTATGGTCAAATGTTAACTTATTTCACTTTTGTATTAATAACAAATTTATTTATACAGTAGTCCTGAATAGGCATAAAGACTTCTTGGCATTATTTTGTTTTTAAAAGAGAACATTTAATAAACTATATCATAATCCCAAAGGTATGCTGGAAAAGTATAAAAGGTTAGAGGGGAAAAAGAGCTTCAATTTCATGCCACTTTTTGGTATGTCCTGATTCACATTCTTTCCTATTTCTAAGATTATGATTTTTATTGTAATTGGTTTAGTTTTAAAATGGCAACACATTAAGAAATTATTATTGATATAGGCTTTTCAATTTGTCCAAAATTATGCATTGTAAGTGGAATGAAGCAGCATTTCCAGTTGACAAATGAATCTCTGGGTAATGAGGTATTTCTTAAATAAAGCTTGTGACAATTAAACCAACAAATGGTGGCAATGAGAAAATTATTGACAAAGTACAACCAAGGAATGTTTGACCCAATATATGCAGGAATCTGTACTTTAAGCAAAAGAATGAATACCTGAAGCAGTACAAATAGTAACCAGGTACCAAGAAAAAAGACAATGAGCTTGGGCAAGAGTATTCTTTTAGAGTTTACAATGTAACTAGGGAGGGATGAAGAAGGAAAATACAAGATACACTCATTCAAATAGGAAGTTATTCGAATAGCCTGTACCAAGGTAATAACTTCTGACCAAGAGGTTATAAAAGCCATAAATAAAATTATCATCATGGAAAGTGACAGGCAGTAACTCTGAATGCTGACATAGACAGGACATTGGTAAGAAATATTCTGTGCCTTCAGGCTTTGGTAGATACCTAGTTTCCTAAAACAAGCAAGGACTAAAATCCAAATCAAAATTACTGCAAAGAAATAAAACGCCTTCTGACATTTAGATGATAGCTTGGTGAGTTTAGAGAAATTCAGGCAATAATCTATTTTAAGATATTAAGAAGACTGGATAATGCAAAAAGCCATAAGTAAAGGAAATAATTTGAGCAAAGAGGCAGATATGGTATTTAGTAAACCTAATACCTAAAAGTATAAAATCCCTGAAATAGGATATAATGGAAATGTTTACCAAAAATAAAAAATCAAGAAATGCTAATGAAACACAAAAACATTTCATAAAATTTTGATAGCTGTTTTTTCTTCTCATTCCTAGTGTGAGGATATTTAGCAATATTTTCCCAAGTACGATCAAGAACAACAGAAAAGTAGCATCTAGAGGCTGATTTGTTTGATGTAACTGGCTCTGAAAAGAGCAGCTGTCTGAAGAAAAAGATGTCATATTTTTAAGTTTCAAGAAGACCTGCTGAAAAATACATGATAAAACACTGCTTCACTTTATTTTTCATTCCTTATCTGAAAAAGTTCCATCACAGGTTCGTGGCACAAGGACACAGAAGCATAGCTGCCAATCTGACAACTGTCAAGTGGTGCTGCTTGGAGGAGGCCTAGATGGAAAGACCAGGTGAGTTTCTCCAGAGTCTTCCTAGCCAATGATCCTAGTTTATTTTGATTTTGCTGCCTTCAATTACGTGCCTGTTGGTTCCTTGCAATTCATTTTGCTGTGCCAAAGTGCTATGTAAGCTACCTTTTGCTGGTGTGGGTTATCTCTGGAAGTTGAGTTGCTGGCACTCCTAGCGGGGCTCCTGGCCGCACCTTCCTCTGGAGTCCGCCAGCGGAAACCACCAGCCAGAGCTCGCTCCCCGTGTCCCACGCAGGGACCCTCCCTACTTCAACTTTTTAAGAGCCAGCCTCGGGTGATTTGTGGCTACTATAATGGAAAATGCACATCCTACAGATTGCACAATATCCAAGGAAGATCTCCATTTGGGAAACAAATAGGTCTCTGTCTAGTTATACAAAGACTATTTCATCACGTTGAGTAGAAAAAAAAATTTATTCAGATTCCTTCGATCTCCTCAGTATCAGTTGTACCGTTCTATTTTGGAGAAAGAAATCCAAATTATATGAAACATTAGAAAGTAAAATCCAGCTTTCCTGGATCGAATCACCACAGATGAAAACTTCTTTCCTCACCCTGAAAGCCAGAATACAGACTTCTCACTCAAGCTTGACCAATAATACATGTCTTGCAAGGAATCAGTAAATTAAATACAAAAATATTTTTAAAATATTTTCAGAGGGCCTGGGATTTAGCTCAGTGGTTCCACCGCCTGCCTCACAAGTGCAAGGACCCGAGTTCGATCCCCAGTACAAAAAAAAAAAAAAATTCAGAAAGTTGTAAAATATTCCTGGAAATAATGTTGAGTGATGCAGGAGAGAGGCTCAGGAGTGACCTGGTACCTGCAGTGTCATTCTCACCAGACAATTTCTGGGTTGTAAATGGCACTGAAATGATGTTTTCTAAGCTTACTTCATTCCTGCAAGTGTTCCAAGCTTTTCCATGAAACTGATTTCCAAAGTTTTTGTGGACCTTTGAGTTTCCTTCTTAGTACAATGTATTTGCTATGTGCATAACTTTAGGAGACTTCCTTGCTATGAGCAGTTAGGATACAGACAAATTGTATTGTATTTTCCCTGTTTCTTCATCTATCAAGTAGCAATAATAATTGTGTGTACCCCTTTAAAGCAGTGACATTGAAGTAGGATAGATGAAATAAAGATAGTTGGACTCTGCGTGATAGATCTACCTCTGCCTCTTGTAGGCACAGCCTGAAATGCCTTTCTGTGATGAGAGTTGATGGACTTGCACCTTCAGGCCCCAAACTGAGGTATTTGTCTCCTCTTTGGGGGCCCGCTTTGGGCCCCATCAAGTGACACGATAATCCACACATTGTAAGTATACCTTGCATATGTATTTATGATGTACTGAATATTTAGCTCCTGATAACTCAGCATTTCTTATATTAAAATAGATTTATGGAAAACCTACGGTGTATAGGGTATTGTATAATGTTTCTCATTTCTTTTCATTTAAAATTTTATTGGATCTGGAGAGTTAGGGTTTATGGTACAGCATTTGCATCACCTACAGAAGACACTGGGTTTGATCCCCAGTCCTGCAAAAAAAAGTGCGTAAAATTATGTTAGTAAGTGATAATCATTGTTTTTCTGGTAGTTTCGAGTAGGATCTACACATAGCCTGACAAACCAGGTCAAGTTTAAAATATGGTTTTGGTCTCAGGCTTTTTCTTGTATTTTACTTCAAATATACATGCTTGAAATGCTTTTCAAATTATTTAGTATTATGAAATATAACTTGCTTACTTGTTAGCTTCATGTGGTGTGAGATACACAACCCCCTACCTCAGTTTAAGTATAGATAAAATGATGTAACTTGGTATCAACAATAACCTTCAAACATGGACACTGCTATTTCCATTTCCAAGACAAAGAAATTGATTCAAAAAAGTTAGGTGATTTGTGTACTAAGCTGGTTTGTGTCCAATTATTCTTTTTAACTTAATTATGAGTTCTAAACACAAGGTTTATAAGACATTATTGGGTGACCCTTAAGCACTTGACCTTAGATCATAGAACTGTTCTAGCATTAATAGGAACAATCTTGATATTTCCATAAAGATATGTCTTCCCAAAAAGAATTCATGTCTCATAGATTTATTTCATTTCCCTGACATAACTACTTTCTTAATCCCTGTTTTATTATCTCCATGTTTCTTCTCATCAACTCTGTGATCATAAATAAATCAGTAACTGTAAATAGCCCATTATTTAAGTAGCTTTCATCTACAAGAATTCTGAAAATTTGCTTCAGGTGAATTTTTAAGAGAGAATTGTGATTAATCTTTTGAGAGAATGACTTCAAAATTCGTGTACTAGCTGTGCCAGTCAAGACAAATAAGATAAGGTTGAATATAAGGCATTTACTTTTCCTACCTCTACTCTAAGTCTTTTCCAGAGGGCTTCTTGATAGACCTTATCTAAGTATATTAATAAATGCATACAGTACAGGTTATCAGGAACCCAACCAAATGATATATCTAAATGTGTGTATCTTCTAACCCAATATATGTATCATTTCTTTCTCACATAGTCTAAAAAGTATCAAAGGTATTGAAACAACTATGGAACATTATTGACCAAGAGTCCTTTTGATAACTTTGACTCTAACCATAATCCTGTGCCATTTTTCTTCTCCTCTCTCTACATAATCCTAGAAGCTTCTCATTTTACTTTTACTTATAGGTCACTCTTTCCCATTTATTTTTAGAAATGATTCATTTTAGACACAAAGCATTAATTTCTTTAACTCTCTCATTAACAAAAAGCATTTCAATGCTATAGAAATATACCAACCAGCCAATTATTTTCACTTGCTCTTTTCTTTGAAAGAATAAGCCATTGTCATAGTAATTTTTTCATTGCTGAGATAAAATACCTGACATCCAAAGTTAAAGTTGGAGCGGTTTATTGCAACTCACAGATTGTAGAGGTTTCAGTTCATAGTTGGCTTCCTACAAGGCAGGGTGGCATGGCAAAGGGACATCAGGTGTATCGCAATGGAGAAACAGTTCATGGCAGGCAGAAGGCAGCAAAACAACAAGGCAGTAAAGAAGCAGCACATGATGACAGCAGCCCTCTTTCTGTCCCTTATATTCTATCCAAGCTGTATGCCCTTAGGGCGGGTAGCATTCACACTCAGCTTAGGCCTTCCCATTATCCATACCAATCAGTGGACTAATTTAGTAATCATACATCCTGATCCCAGTATTCTACACTTAATCTCAGCATCACATACTCTAGATCCACCCACCTCTGAGAAGCCCCACCTATGACCACATGAGGCTTTAGAGGAAATCTAGACACAAGCCACAACAGAGCTATCATGAAAAATAAAATGCCAACCTGTTTTGAGTCAAGACCTGGTTATTAAAAAATTAAAAACAAAATATACCTCATACATTTCAGGTAGCACAATTCCTCTTGGATCTGAATTTCTTGTAAAGTTATTCCAACTTGACTCCAACACTGGATGATTAACAGTGAGAAACAAAAAACAACATTTTTTTCCAAGTAAGAATCAACTTGTTCAAACAGTTCACTTATCCACTGTATAAAACTCAGACTGATCATGTTTAAGAATTTAAATATATATTTTTTTCTTTTTAGATCAGTTTGAAGCCCTGCATATTCTATTTTCAAGACAAATAAACAGGATGAATAAGTGACAATGTAAAATATCGATAATTACTAGCTGCAAATCTTCTAACATGACAATTAAACTTTTATGAGATTCCCAGTCTTTGAATTACCAGACAGAACTTATGCAAAAAGAGAAAATGTAAGTTTGAATATCCAGACACTTTGGAGTTCTAACACTGATTTTACAATAGATTATTATCAGAAGAAAACATTTGAATAACTCAGTGAATGGTTTCTTCCTCTGCCCAGATCCCTCCCACAGTCGTGATCACTATAATCAGTTGTGTATTGAAATACTGAACATCTAAGCTTGGATATCATCAAAATTAAATGTAAATTAACTCTCATCCCAAACACCTGTTTGTCCTCTACGATTCCTATATTCCTTACCTCATGAAAAGATGCCAATATCTGTGTCATTGCTCAAACCTGAAATTTGATTCTTCTGTCTCACAATTAATTAACCAACAATTTGTACAGATTCTTCACTATAACCAGCCAATCTAGCCACATTTCTGTGTTTCCAGTCAATGCTGTGGCATAGATTCCTCCCATGGATCCTAAAGCAGATTCTTAACAAAGGTACCTGCGCTCAATTCTTCTGCTTCTCATTCAAACCATTCTCTGGCCTGCAAAGTGACTATTTAATTATATAAATCTCTGTTCAAAACCCAGTAGAAGGTTGCCATTGCCCTCTAGGTAGAAAAAGAGGTGGCACAATGACATTTACAGGCTCTTTGTGGTTTAGCCTCTGGGTATCTATACAATTGCTTCTTTGGCCTCAGGATTTCCCTTCTTTGCCTGCAGTTAGTTGTCCTGTGCTTCCCAGTGGCTGGGTGTGTCCATTTCCCCGTGGGTACCTCTAACCATTCTCTTCTTTGCTGGGATCTTACTGATTCTTAAAGTTCGTGCCTAGGCTTCACTTTCCCTGATAGCCACGTAAGCATCATATGCCTTTCTTCGAACTTCAGTAGTAGCATCTAATTTTCCTATTGCAATAATTATAATATTATCTAATGGTTTCTATTATCTAAGAGTTGGTTTCTCTGTATTTTTAATAAACTGAAAATTTTCCCAGTACAAGAACTGTTACCCGGAAGCCAGGTGCTAATGCAGGGAGGAATCGCTCCCTCCCTTCCTAGGTCATGGATCCTTTGAGCCCTTGAAATAATTCAGTCAAGGCAAAAAGGCCCTGCAGATGTACAGGTAGAACTTATTATAAAGTAGAAAAAGAGAGAGTTCCACCTTCAAGCAGGAAGATGGACAGTGCAATGAAGGCATCTGCTCCACAGGCGAGTTTGGATACATTTTTACGCATGCGGAAGTTCTTCCTGTGATGATTACAGTGCTTATTGAAGTTTCCTTGGAGGTTACTTTGCAATGTTAATGTCTCAAAAATCTCTTCCTTGTTCTTTTAGTTGATCAGTTTTCCCTCAGGAGAATATACATAGAAGAATCTAAATCAGGTCTTAGCCCAAGGAGGGAGGGTCTTTAAGAATGCTCACTTTTCTGAGATCAGCAGACATAGGGTGTGGCACACAACATTGCTTGTGGAAGTAGATGAGAAGTTGGCCAGACATCTGAAGGAATATGCACAGTGTATAAGGTTAAAATGTCATGGTGGTCATTGTGCTCAGGGGGATTGTCTTAGATCTGAGACTTAAAAACTGATTATAAGTGTATTATATATTGAAGTCATTGTTTCTTTTCTTAATATAACTGGCAAAACATGCTATTTTGAATACCCCCTTTTGTCTCTCAGCCCCGCTAATGTCTAACTACCTGCCTAAAAAGATCTATATCTTTCTTGTCCACTGTTGTATTTCCACATCTAATATAGTGACAAGAATGTAGTATTTAATAAATATTCCTTAAATTAATAAGTCAAAAATGATCAGGGGCCAGGGATTTAGTGCAGTGGTATGTACTGTGCCTGCCTCACAAGTGCAAGGTCCTGAGTTTGATTCCTGATATTGGAAAAAAAATACAAAAATGAGTAAATATTGAGATTTTAGATAAATAACTAGGTTTTCAAAAAAATAACCTAAAATGTGAAGTCAGAAGAAATAACTAGGAAAACTTTAAAAGCAAAACTATGTATTAAAAATTAGAAATGAATGAGAGGAAATCAAGAAAAATGTTTCTTTAATTTTGTTGAGAATATATCCATGGGTGATATAGCTGAATCAAATGGTATTTCTATTTTGAGTTTGTTGAGGAATCTCCATACCGATTTCCATAGTGGTTGCACTAGCTTACATTGCTGCTAACAATGTAACAGCTTCTTCCCCATCATCCTTCCCAACATGCACTGTTTTTTGCATTCTTGATGATAGTCATTCTGACTGGGGAGAGATGGACTCTCAAAGTAATTTTGATTTTCATTTCCATAATAACTAAAGATACTGAACATTGTTCACATACTTATTGGCCATTTATTCTTCTTTTGTGAAGTGTCTATTCAATTCCTTTGTCTCGTTTTTGATGGGGGTATCTGGTTTGGAGGGTTATATTTTTTTTGAGCTTTTAAAAATCTTTTCTAGAAATTAGTTCATCAAAAGAATAGGAAGCAAAATTTTTTCCCATTTTGGGGGGTTGTCTCTTCATTCTGTTAAGTGTTTCTTTTTCTGTGCAAAAGCCTTTAAATTTGATGTAATCCCATTTATTGATTCTTCCCATAATTTTCTGTGCTTTTAGAGTCCCATGCAGGCAGCCTTAGTCTTGTGTTTCCGCTGTGTTTTCTTCCAGCAGTTTTAAAGGGTTTGTATCTAAATCGTTGATCTATTTTGATTTGATTTTAGTACAGGATTAGAGATAAGGATCTACCTTCAGTCTTCCTCTTACTGATATCCACTTTCCCCAGCATCATTTATTACAGAGGCTATCTTTTCTCAAATGTATGATTTTGGCCCCTTAGTAAAAAACACAGGTAGCTGTAGGCACATGAGGTTTTTTTCTGTGTCTTCTGTTTTTTTTCTATTGGTCCATAGTGATACCTGCAGACCCATGTTTATAGTGGCACAATTTACAATAGCTAAGCTGTGGAAATAGCCTAGATGCCTGTCAACAAATGAATAGATAAAGAAAATGTGACATACATACAAAATGGAATATTAAATGGTATTTTATTCAATCATAAAGAAAAATGATTTGCGAAAAAATAAATGAAGCTAGAAACCATCACATTAAGCAAAGTAACTCAGAGTCAGACAATTGTACGTGTTTTCTCTTCTATGAGAAACTTAAAAAGTAAGTAAATTAGTAAGTAAAATAAAGTATAAATAATGAAACTAGAAGACTTCTGGAGATGGAGAAGGGAACAAGAGAGGAGTAAGGAAAGGGAGAAGTAGGTAATAGAATTGAAAATAGTCAAGATATGTTCAATCCACACACCAGTTGTTCAAATGAACCTAACCATTCTGTAATTATAACATGAATGAAAAAAGAGAAATTAAAAAGAGTATCCAGAGAGAGTTTTAAAAGTCCCAAACTTATTTCTTTGAAAAATAAATAAAACTATCATTTATGTGAAAGAAAATATTTCAGATTTCCCTATCAGCCAGGACAAACAATCATTGAATGCTTTATATTTTTGATTTCATCCTCTTTAAAATTATCTTTATGGTTTAAATATGAAATGCCTCCCTCACTCATACTATGATAACCAACCCAACTCCATCTTGTGTCCCAATGCCATTTTGTACCTGTGCTGGAACAAAGTGTTTGCACTTGAACAAAGCACCCAAAACCCCCACATCCTGCTTGGCAGTAAACTTGCTGCAGTTGCAGGGTGTTTTGTAGCTCACCTAGTGTGTGAAACTTCCTTGTATCCCCCACTAACCTGGCATGGTTCTGCTTCTGTAAGATTCCGCTTGCTCTCCCCTGAGCCCTCCTCAACTGAAAGCAGGATTTAAAAGGAGAAATCAAACTGCTTCCCACTGCCGAGGAACCTTCTGGGGGCTAGCCTCCCGCAGCCACCGGCTATAATAAATGGGCTCAAATCTGGAACAGAGTGTGGTACATCTCTACTGTTTGAACTCACTTGTCCATAACAATGCTTTGATATCTTCATCCCCAATACAATAATGATCAAAGATGGGGTCAGGAGAGGTGATTGGATCACGAGGCTTTTAACCTCCTCCATGGATGAACCCACTGATGAGTTCATTGGCTGAATGGACTTATTAGGAGGTATAACATAATTGAAGGAAGTGGGTCACTGGGAGGTGTATCTTTGAGTGCATATCTTTTCTTGGGCTCTTTCCTCTTCTCTCAGCTTTGTGGCTGCCATGATATAAGCAGCTGTATTTCCTCATAACCTCCTGTTATGATATTTCTGCCTTAGAATCGGCCCACCACGGACTGAAACCTCTGAAACCATGAGCCAAAATAAATCTTTAATTCTTTAAATTGTGTGTGTGAAATATTTTGTCCTACAACAGAAAAATAATTAGTACATAAACTAATACAGACCTTACAATTTCTGAGACTTTTCAGTATTAATAGTAAATATATCTCTTTTTTCTTGATGCCTTGAAAGAAGGAAAATAGCAACTCTATCCCATGGATTGCTTTCATAGGACCAGCAGATTTGGAATTAAATATCCCTCCTATTTTCCAAGGTCAGAACTGGGCTTCTTTTCCAGATCTGGTCTGATGTCTGATCCTTTATTACCCCCATTTTCTGAGGATGTTTGCAGAGAGGTCTACTGGAAGCTGTTGCTTCTGCTGGTCCTTGTTTAAGCACCTGTGGGTAGTCCTGGGATGCTGATGAGCAAAATGTTCAGCAACTAAGAAGACATGTTGGATGTAGAATGATGTAGGTCAAAGATAATCAAGAAAATAACCAGGTATATTTGCAACTAACTGTCTCACTTGATCTGACAGGAAGACTTTCCATGACGAATGCTGCCTGACTTGAGTTTTGTCTTCAAAGCTCTTAGTGTATCCTACTGTTTCTGTCTCTGACTTGGTAACATCTAATACAGTAAGACAAGGAAAGAAATTTTAAAAACATACTTTCAGCTTGACCAAGTTGATGATAAAATGTCCAACTCAAGAGAGGAATATCTGTTTCTGTTGATAGAAATAAGAAACTTTTCCATATTCATATTCAGCTTTAGGGTTTAAATTGTGCTAAGATGTCCAAGCAAGCCAAGGCCATGGACATATGTTTAATTACAAACAAATGACAAAGACTGATCATGGGTGATCATGAGGTACCTTAAACCTCAGTTTCCTCACTCATAAGATGTAATTAAGAATATTATCAACTTCATGGGATTTTCATAAGTATGATACCATGTGAAAAGAATTTAGTGTAGCATAAATCAGGCAATGGATGTTAATTCTTATTCCTATTTTAATGTTAGATGAAATCAATTTAGTGCTCTTAAAATACTATTTGTATATAATATTCTAAATATTGTCCACGCATCAGTGCAGTTTGATAGTATTTTCTATGTTCTGATGTTGTAGCCTTGGGAAGATCAAATTGTTACATAAATGACTAGTGATATACAGAATGGATAATCAATCCTACAGAAAGTATAGATTTATTAACACATACTATGCATATATATTTTGTACAAATCCCTTTTCTCAATTTCTTTATTATTCACCTACTTATCTAAAAATTGTGACTATGACTAAAAGGTTTTAGAAGGACAAATTAATGTCAATGATTGAACATATTAAGCAGAGCCGGCAATTCTATCCTTTATTGTAGAAATAATTTCCTGTTTACCTCTTTTATCAGTGACTACTTGCAAGAGTAAGAGTAATATACCTCTAGCTTTTAATATCCTCATGTCAGATATGTTACTTAAACTGGTAATAAATGATAGCTGTTTAACAGGCTGAATTTATGAATATTTTTGAATTGCTTCGAATTAATACAAATGGTCCTATAAATGAGATTAAATATATAGACAACTATAGATTTTTTTAGTTTTATGTTATTTATAGTGTATTTTACTCATCCTTTACTCTATTAGTCCTTATACTTGGGCCCATTTTTAACAGCTTTTCTGTTATTTTATTTTTCCATTTGTGCTAATATAACTTTTCTTCCTCATCTTTCTTCCACTAATTTTTCTTTGGTGTGATTTTTCCAATAAGCTCACTAGAAATTACCCAATCTATTATCCAGCCTTGTCCTAAACACATATTAATGCAACACCAATATCAGCTAAGTTTTCACTCATTCAGGATTTACTTAAATGTATAACAATCTCTCTTCCTAGATAGTAAATCTGAGGTCTGAAACAAGATGTCAACTGCTAACATTCTCATGCTTACCTCTGTTGTCTAATTCATTTTCCTACTGAACTCTCCTTCTCATGAGTGTCTCATCTCTTATGTTTGTTCATGGCACTGCCTTGTGGTGACCGACATAATGGATTATCCAGCTCTGATTTCCTCAAAATGCCATTCACACAAATCAATTCTAGGTACAGCAGATTTTACCCAGAAGATTGGATCATAGTGATAATTCGCGAATTGTTTAGATAGCCCTGTTCTTCACAGGCTTTTGGCCACCAGCCACCCAGGAGAAATTTGTCAGTAACCACAGTGTGTCAGGGTCTCTAGTTTCCTACCATATTACTTTGTTCTTTTCCATCTCCCCTACATTTCCCTCTCTCTCTTTCTCTCTCCCTCTCTCACCTTCTACTTCCGTAGAGCTAAGTTCTGACTTTCTGCCCTCTTCTTTTTATGCTTTCTTTTAAATTCCTATTAAATTTCTGCACAGAGAAATATATCTTTTTTCTCTTTATAGGACCCTTCCAGAACATGTCCTCAGGACTCACACATTTAAAACAGAATATCAAGGTATTTTCCTAAACAAAGACAGTTTTTTCTCTAAGGGGAATTCTGAGCCAGCTGTTAACATTACAATTTATTTTCCCTGACACCTTTGCTTAAGGAATAAATCAATAAAGTTTTTTTTATGTAACTTCTTAGGAAAGGCATATATGTCTTGGCAGAAATATTATAATATAATATTTCTTAGTGTGTTGATTATGTTGATATATGTAAACCAGCTGTGTTAGTGTACAGCATGCTATTAAAGAAGACCATGTTCACCATAATGCTAATCCACTCTTATTTCTATTCATCATATATTCACATAGTATCCACCAGTGCCTGCTTCCTCCAAATCTGAATCATTGCCCTTGAATTAAACTTTCATTTCTTTTACTTCTTTTTCCCTTAAACTTCTTTCATTATTATCTTAAATGTATTTCTCTCCTTCTGAAAACAGATGGGTGATTTTCTAAAGGTGAACTAATGAATAGGAAATGAGGGAATGATGCAAGGAGCTCAGCTATGTTCCTGATCCTCTACAGTCAAGCCATGCTACTGCTGCATAATTACACCTTTGTCTTATTGGTGTGGTCAATGACTCTGAGTTTTCTTTGCAGTTTTCTGTGATGGTGCATGTTGATGCTATTCCTAAAATTGAAATCCAAATAGTTTAGAAACACTTTGGCCACATATTAGTAAATATGTCTTGATGGAGAGGCAATTATAGGCAAAGCCTTTAGGAAAGGAGCCAGAAAAGACATGCCAAGGAGTATCTACATCTTGCTGCTCTTGTGCTTGGGAAAATATGAGCAAAAGTAAAACTTTATGAAAGCTACGCTTCCTTGTCTATTCACCTATATCTGAGTCACTTATATGCATATGCATGTTTCTGTGGGTTTCTGCAAATACACATATATTGCATAATCAACTTCTGTCTCCACACTCTCAGCACTTGCCACATCCAGCCAAATAACACTGAGCTGCTTGTTACTCTATTTCCTGCCTCTGTAAATGTGTGTACCATCAACTTTAGCTCCAAAATGCTTTACAGTGACCCATTCTTCTCAGAGAAACTATCTCCCGTCCTTCAATAGTCCACTTTGGAGTAAAACCCTCCAAGAACCTGGTTGGGGGAAACATATGGACACATAGTCATATTAACCTTAGAGTTTTACTTTGTTTCTCTCTTTCCATCAAGCTGATCACAACCAGGAGATGTCAGATTAGATTTTATACATGACCTGTAATTTTCCAATCTGGTCAATGGAAACTATCCTTTTCCTTCCCACTGCCATCTTGGTTTGTTTGTATACCAAGTGGCTGTGAAAGTATCTCTTCCTCAGTCTCCTTGCTGACAATGTTTTCCTCCAGAACCCAGCCCATGGAGAGACCTCTGCTGCAATTTCCAACCTGGCTCCAAGAAGGAAATGAGGAGACTGGGCTACCCACTTTTGTAAAAGAAGATGGTGGGATGCAGATCTTAAAAAATGGATTTTATCATTTTTCTCATGACACGGAAGGGATTCAGTTTTTTTTTTTTTTTTTCATTTGCTTCCTGCAATATAGTAAAAGGAGATGTTATGTTTTGTATCTGGTTGTCCCCTCAAAGCTTCATGTACTCATAGGTGGGGCTTTTTGAAGCTGGCTGGATCTAGGGCATGTGATACTGGGATTAAGGGTCTGTGGTATTAAATTGGTCCACTAATTGGAAATACAATAGTTCAGGGTGACACCACCTAAAAGTCTGGTAGCCTAGAAGAAATAAAAGGGAAAGGCAGGTTTGCTGCCTGGTGCTTGCTGCTTGTTGCATCCTGTCTTCCATACCATGGACTGTTTCTCCCCTGTCATGTCCCTCTGCCATGCCACCCTGCCAGCCAACTATGGACTGAAACCTCTACAAATTGTGAGCTGAAATAAACCTTTCCTCTTTTAACTTGGGGTACTTGGTATTTTGTCTCAGCAATAAGAAAAGTAACTAAATCAGAAGAAATTAACACTGGATGAATTTAGCCATTGCTACAAGTCTGGGTATGAGATGGGCAACAAGTCTGGTTTTCTTCACTATGCATAATATTTCTTGTTTTTGCTTTATTTTATACTCTTAAAATGGATTCTTAAAAACTCCTTTACTTACCTGTAGAGAGGACCATACAATAAAATAACATAAATAAACCATATTTTTAAAATGTATTTAGAAGGAAACACACAGAGAGCTTACTGTCCATCTGTTCTTGATGGACAGTGGCTTTAATACTTACAGAGTTATGTGCACATAAGTATTTAACAAACAAACTCTGAGGGGCTTCCTGAACTATCGAAGTTACTGAAATGAAGTAAGGGTTCAAATGCACATTTCTACCAGTGTCTCCTGCACACACACACACACACATACACACACACACACAGACAAAAACATTCACATCAAGACAAGAGTTAAAACAACAAAATTGGCATTGTTTGTCTTTTTTTATTTGAATACTATATGCAGAGCACTTTCTGAAATTAACCAGCTTCCTATAGAACTAATTTTAAAATGAATCTCCCACTGACTTCAAGGAGCTTTCATCTCCTCGGGACAGTAATGAAGCTTTAAAAAATGTGTGCCTGGTATCCCAGAAAGCTGAAGAATGAAATCTTGTGTCACACTACCTTAGAAGTGCTGGAAAAAAAAACAACTCAGGTGTTTTTCTTTAATCCCTGGGAAATTTTTCAAAGGATTCTCAGTTGTAAACTAAGAGAAAGTGGGCCCTAGGAAAAACACCAAACTTTTACAATCCTACCAGAAATGAGTATGTTCAGTATACAGTTCATTTTTGTGCTACTAATACAAAATGGTGTAATCTTACAATTTTTACCTCATATATGTTTTGTACAAGAATGCAACTCAATTGTAGCACTGTAAGAAATAATACACAAAGTTGTTCTAAATGCAACATCTCAGTATCCCTGAGCCTCATAAACTCCAAACATCTTCCAGGAAATTAAGATGCCTTGAAAGTACTGGGCATGATGAAGTATTAATCCTGAGAATCAATGAATCAATCTCTTTCTCTCTCTCTCTCTCAAAATTAATTATGGTGTAATTACCACACAGCTGCTCCAGAAATTTGGAGATACCCTGTCTTGTTTGTTAATTAAACATAATGTGATTATATTCCTTGCTTGAAGTATCTCTGGTCCTTCAATCTGCAAAATAAATTTTCACCGAAATATGACATTTCCTTATCTTGCTACTTTAAGAATGCGATTTGTTTTGTATGGCTTTACCTTAATCCTTTTATTCATATAGATAAGATTGCAGTTGTGGGTAAACAATAAATAAATTTCTGCAACAAAATCTATCAGAATTCTGTATCGTGCCTGGTTTTTCCTCTCCTGTGTTAATATTATGACGTCAATCCTGAGGGCTCCATTCATTTGCTCAAATACTCACTTTCAGGCATAGTCTTTGTTTCTTTCTTCATTGAGTCTTTTTCTGATTTGCTTCTCCATTTACTTATTACTCTTCAGAAATGTGGTGCCAGTTTTCCTTCTTCCTGCCATTGACAAAAGTTTCACTTTTGTGATTCTTCACACCACTAAACATTTTAACACAGTCAATTGTACCACTGCCTCATATTTTAGTTTACCTCTCTTCTCCTCTTCCTCCTCTAAATATACAAACTATTAGTATTTGCTTGAACTTTGACATGGTCAATAAAGTATGTTCATTTCTATAATGTTAGCCTTTGAGACATTTTAGTAAGTTGTTATCAGTTACAATCATTGTATAGGTAAAAAAACAAGATTAGGAGATATTTTCAAACACATACAAACAACAAAGAGTAAGAAGAGAATAATCCCATGTGTCTAGTTCTAAAGTTTATTGGTGTCTACTGGAAAATTTCTTCAATGTAAAGAGACCCATTCAGAAATAGTAGATATGTGAATCAGAAATGTGTGGCTTTGAATGTCATTTTCTTTCAGATCACACAAGAAATTAGGACTGAGCCCTACTCATGGACATTGTTTATGAAAACCAGTTAGGTAGTCTGCCTTTCTTGCCAAAAACAGATAATTCACATGATATAAGACTTATTTTACCACAACTCCTATCAGCAGGAAGTCTTATCACATTAGATTTTAAACACAGACAATTTCCTTGAAATAGCTGTAGAATGAATTGCTTTTCCAAGAGTTTTGCATAATTTTAATTTGCCTTTATATTGCTATTAATGGACCATCTGTACTTGTGGTTTTCTATGAAATTTAAAAAGAACATACTGAGCAAGTTTTGTAATTTAAAATGCAGAAACATATAATTAAATAAGACATGTCAAGTGGAAATGAAAAAGTATATTGATAAGTTCAAAAATCAGTAAAAATAGAGTTTAACATCTACAATAGATGTTCAAAAAAATTCAGCCAGCAAACACTAATTTGGATCAGGTACCTAATTGTTAGCATGACTTTTTTTCTGATTTGTGCTCAGTTTATGAAGTTTGAAGGGACAAAAATAAATGGATAAGTTAGTTAAAATATTTAACTCAAAATCAAATACCTTTTGTTCTAACTAGATTGAAGTTAGAAATTCAAAATAGCTCAATCGTAGGCACCAATTTAAACTATCAACTAAATGTTAGTTCATGCTGATGATTTTATGACATGTTTCTGAAAAGTTTATAGTATCACTGAAATCTTGAGGAGAAACTGTTATTCTTTCCACTGGACATAATTTTAATTTTTCTGAGTATTCTTGAAAATTTTGTTTTTGAGTTTTAAGTATCTTTCCACTTCCTAGTAATTGCAGATTGTTATAACTATTTCGTTAATTCTTTCATGGGTAAAAGTAATTCACGTTCTGTTGTTCCTTTCTTGATCTCAGGGCTAGTTTCCAGCAATGCTGAGAAATGCCATTCCTGGGTATGCTTATGTTCATACCAAGGCTTTAAACATAGGTGGATTGCTACTGAAAGAGCTGAAACCCGAATAGGCGTGGGGAATTGTTGGCCATAGTTTGTCCCTTTACACATTCTCTGCACACACCACCCCACATAATCACCATCCTCAACAGGGTCAAGGAGTGTCCCATACACTTTCTACATCCACTTTTAAAGTTCAGGATCTCTTACCAATGTGCACTCCTCTTCCTGTGACCCCTCATCTATAAACTAAGAGAAATGTTATCTTCCCCATCCACCCACATCATGTAATATGCAAGGAAAGAATTAAAAATGTATTTGCTGAGATAAAAATAGAAAATCTAGATCATTCAATTATCCACTGAAATTATAGCCTAATGTATAGAAATTTTGATGTATCCCTTTCTGGGCCGAAAGCCTTTTTGGTTTTTCTCCTCTGGTGACTCTCTTGACTATTGTCCTTTATGATGTTCTTCCTTTGTATGTTATAGCTTGAAATCAAATGTGAACAAGGTTTTGGAGCATATCCTCAGTTTAGGGGTTATATAGTCTTTACATACTACTTACTGACTTGCTAATACACAGTTGGAAGCCTTGGGCTTGCTTTTAGGTCAGGCTTCTGCCTTTCTCTCTCCTTTTTTTTTTCATTTTATTAACTCAAAAATATGGTGAGTCATCTATTTGCTTTCCAACCTGCTCCATGTAAGCATTATCTTACTTGATGATCTCTCCTACATACTTCTAGATCTGTAGATCCTTCACATCTACTTTTGCTTTTGCACTAGGTTTAGGAACATCAGTATGAGATTATTGGTTCTGGTAAGAAGTTAATAAAATTATATCCTATCTTTATGGTTGGGTGGAGCTCCCAGAGTTCAGCTGAAAAAAACAGTCAGAAAGATTTTGAAAAAAATCTATGAACCATGGTCTTACCTTTTGGTGGCTGAGACACACAAGCAGAGTATTTCTCTTTTGCAAAAGGTACCAATTTTGGTAAAATTAGAAAGAAATGTATTTTCTTAGCAAGGCCTATTCCTTTCTGTTTCTATTTGTGCTGTGGGAACTCTTATTCAGTCTCTTCTCTTTTATTTTATTTGGCTAAAAGCTTCCAGACACAACTAACATAAACAAATAGTTAGCATTTCCTAATAATCTCCTTTAAAACAAAATAGTTTTTTGGGTTTTTTTTGGTTTTTTTTGGTACCAGGGATCAATCTCAAGTCCTTGTGCTTTCAGGGTAGGCACCAGAACTACTGAGCTAAATCCCTGGCCCATTTAAAACAAAATAATACAGAGGCATAACCTTCATTTCAGTATAGTCAATAGTTTCACTAAATATTTTGCCATGCCATAACAAATATCAAGTTCTTTATTAGTTAAGATGTTAGCTTTTGGATTATCACAGAGAAATTTCAAAACACAGAATCTTGAATTAGATAGCCTTCTTAATACTTATCTATATGGGCTAATCTATGATCAAATGGGTTAATTGTGATCAAATTTAATGATTACCCTAATTCTCACTACTTTAACTCATTTCTAATGTGGAGAAGACTTTATGTTCTTAATGGTGAAGAACTTCATACTTGCCATTAATTATTTTAAATCAGTACTAAAATTATTTTATTAACACAAATCATTTTGAGTTTTATACCTTGACTTCTCATAAGTCTGACACAAGGTATTTACAAACACTAAGATCTTCAACACTTTTCTATCTAATTAGCTTCAATCCTGTAAGTGTCCAAATTTCCAAACATATAAGTAATTTGTTTTTTAAAAAGATGCACTGCTTGATTACTAGAGAATTATTGAACAACTATTAAAGTAGCTAATGATTCCTTTTCTCATTATTCTTTTGTTCCTAGGCAATCTAACCTGATACACATATAAAATATACTTCATTTGCAATATTTCTTGTGAATTTATTTTCAGTACTAGGTTTAGTCAAAGGGTTTTAGCTATTTGAGCTTAAGTTTCTACCAATTAATCAGACTTCCTGTGGATTTATTTGTATATCACGAATAATCTTTATTAACATAGTAATAGTACTTTGTAGAATCACCCCTTTATTCTCTAGATTCCCGTGTCATCCATAACCAGGCCTTTAAAGCTGTGCTCTAAAGAGCCCTGTGATTTCTCAGTGCAGGAGAGAGTACTTCTCTGGGCTCTGAGCTTTCTAAGACCACTTCAGAGATAAAAGCAGGACATTTACTTTTGCTATGCATTGGAGCTCTGCTGATGATTTTCTTTGAGAAAAAATTTCTACTGCTTAAAACATATTTAAAAATTAGAACTCTATGAAGTTCTATGCTATTATTTGCAACTTCCAAAAATTAGCCCCATTTCATGGAAAAATTAACTAGAGGGCTATAAAAATGTAGCTTCCTTCACTCTAGGAGCTCAATTAATGCTCCTCTAAATTGTCTCCAAACAAAAATGCAAACTGAAGTTTACATTTTACTCTTTTAGAGTTAAGCATAACACAAATAAGCAGTATCTTATATCTCTCTTTCTAAAAGATTTGTACTTATCTGAAAGCTAGATAAACCATTATTATTTGATCAAATAGGTGTACAAAGCAATGGAAGTAGAATAATATATGATAATCACTGACTAATGTTTAATAGTAGTAAAAATGTCCTACTCATGTCAAAGAAGTCACAATTGCTCAGCCATTTCTTAGATCCTTTTTGGGATGGCCACCTTGAGTTATTTTCTATCTAAAGTTTCTTAAAAACATTGTAAAAATTTACAGTTCCCATACAAAGATAACTGCATATTTTCCTAACCTTGAAATACCAATTTAATGTGTACCACCAAAGGAGCGTCGTCTGGACATGTTAGCTCTATTGTTTCAGGATGTCCTTGTACTGAATGAGGAGTAAGAAGAAGATTGTTGTCTTTGTGAGCTTCCTCTTATACTCAAATCCCTTGAGAAACAATACATTTTTTACTCACTCATAAATATGCACTATGAATTCATTTCAGGTCATCCTTATTGGACAAGGTGAGGAATACTGAAAACAAGAAAGAGTTCATGTTTCGATATTTTAGAGCACGTACTTTAAGAAATGGAGTTAATGTAGCTAGTGTTTTCCTTAGTGTTTCTTATGCAGACAGAATAAAACTTGGGAGAGGGGAAGCCAAACCAGGTTGCAGAGGCAATGCCCGTACATTCCATTTGTGTACAGTGTTTGGCACTAGTGGGTCTTCAGTGCACTCATTTCTAAAGCAGAGCATAATCCTTCTGGACTTCGGAGTTCAAAGCATTTCCGTGACAGTTTCAGCTCAAAAGCTTAATCACATGTACTCAAAACTTCGCAGCCAATTCTCAAATAAATATATTTAAAACCCAATTAAAAAAAATTGGTTAAACTATAAGATTGGAAAAATATCTTTCCAATAGTTTGGAAGACTCATTCTTGATAAACAATGAGAATTTTAGATTTCAATTGTTAGTCTTTCATACAGAAATCAACAATTATAGAAACCTAACTGTCTAGAACTTTATGAAAGGAGAGCAATTTTTGTCGAGCTTTCCATTTGTAAGCCACAGCTCTTGAAAAGAAGCTAATGAAAGTCATTGTTTGTTGAGGGGGTCATGTTTTGCCCTGATTTGTTCTGTGAAGAGAGTATTAAAGGTGAACTACAGACTTGATTTTACATATTCACAAAGCTGCATATGCCAAATTACTGCATATTTTTAAATTAATGTGTGATGTTTTTAAGTATATAAGGTCATTTTCTCTCCCAGTGTGGATTGTGCTGAGTAAATAACCCTGAACTTGTTCTTTAGTCTTCAGAGGAGGGTTACTTAGCATTGCTAAATCACAGCTTTCCCAGTTACTCACATTAGAGATCTTTCAAACTCAGCCAAATGCATTTCTCCATAATACTCTGGAGATCAGGCATTTGGCTTTTATTTCCTGGGACGGAGTTTTGAAAAGGCTTAAGGCATTTGTTTTAAGTTTAATTCCTGAGGCCATTAAAATAACATTCAGGAATAGTTGGAGAAGGTTTTCTACTGTTAACAATAAGTTTTCTTGGAGAAAGTGCAGTGCTGCTGGTTGCCATTGATTAAAATAGTGGATTTATACCTAACATTCTTTAATATGCTATATATTTATTTAATATGAAAATACATGACCAATTGTTTTAAAACCCAGCAAGGAGAGATTTGTTGTGAGTTTTCTAAAATGTTAAATATGGCTTTGAATGGTACCTGGAGTAAACTCTATTTTATACAGAAAAACAAGCATATTTCTTCAATGCTTATTTCTAATAGATATGATACAATCGTCCCCTTCACCCCCAATCTGTGTGTCATTTTTCTTACTTGAAGGCAATGATTTAAAGTTTATTAGTATTCCTATCATAAGTTTATGGTAATAAATATATATTTAGGTACATAGTTTTATCTAACACCTGTTTGGATTTAGAAAGTTAAATGCAATGGATTTGAGTAATTACTAACTTAAATCTTAATATATTTCACTTTTGTGTGCATTTATGAAACAAAGGAAAATACACAGTGACTGATCTACCTTTATTCATTCAAGCATATGTATTTGTGCAGAATTCTTTCTACTACATATAGGGATGAAACAATTCTATATACTTTCTGTATTGTGCAAGATTTGTCTAAAAGGGTATAATTTGGCTCACTTTTACCTTGTAGATGGGTACTGCTCCATTCAGTGTTTCCCAGAATTTGCAAATCAGGTTGATTATAACATTCTTGGCACTGACAACAGGCACATCTTAAATATTATGGTGATATTATGGCCAACAAAGCAGTATCCCAGTTTATGTAATGGAAGGAATAGACTCCTAATTTTGCCCCAGTGAATGTGATGACAGAGGCAAGTCGTATAGTGTCCAAGAGCTAAAACTGTTCTGAGATAAGTAAGAAACAACACAGTCAGGATTGTTCCTTCTAGAAGTACCCCAAATATGGCAGGCAGAAAGAATTTGGGAACTTTCTGGCAAAAATCAAAGGCACTGAATGTGAATATGAGCATCCACATGAAAGATGTGCATGAGTATATTGTGTAGCTATCCTTAGAACCACCCTAGCGAGATAGATGGCCAACACTCTGATTTTACAGGTATTACCTCTCAAGAACTTAGGTATTTTTGAAGATTTACGTTTGTTAAAACTACAAGGCATAACCATACCAAGTTTTGGGAATAAAAGTATCCAAGAATAAATTAAAAAATAGAGTTTAATAGAGTTACCATTTTGGTATATTTTTCCTGTAGATAATTTTAAAGTTTATTCTATATCATATTATCAATTTGTGAAAATATAATTTTATGTTGCTATATAATGTTCTTTGAGTTATGGTTTAGATCTAAAATCTCTTCCAAAAGTCTCACATTCACAGGTAGAGCTTGGTAGGAAGGGATGGATCACTAGGGGCTTGACTAGAAAGGGTATATTCTTGTCCCCAGGTCCCTTTGGCTTCTCTACTTCCTGGTCGCTATGATATGAGGAGTTTTCCTCTGCTCTCAGCCATTCCACCTTGCCATGTGTGTTTGGGCCTGTGACAATGGACTGAAACTTCTGAAACTGTGAGCCAAAATAGACCTCTCCTCTTTTAAGTTGCAAGTTTTGGGGTATTCTGTTCCTATGATGGGAAAGTGACTACTACACTATGAAGTCAACTTAGCATAATTTTTAATCATTACTTTTTTGTAGACCACAGAATTGTTTACTACATTTTTTGCCATATAAAATGTTGGGATCAGAAACATTGTATATAAATTCTACATCTCTGATTATTTGTATTCTAAAAATTTTATAGATGTTGGGCTATCAACACCGTCAATATTTTTAAAGACCATAGGTAAGTAGTGGAGCATCTTGACAATTTACATCACCTTGAGACTGTTCATCTTACTGTCCCTAGCAGAGTTGACTATCACTACACACAATTACACTCCAAAACCTCCCCAGAAGAGCTTGCAAGTGTAGCTTCTTCAGGACTTATTTATTTAAGTCATCACAGCACTCTTTTGTTTTCCTTCCCAATATTTATTTTAATTAGCAAGACTGACTTTTCCTATCAAAAACTGACCACATCCTCTTATTTTCCTTCAGTATGACTTAGAACCTAGATTTTATGTCTAACATTTGTTTAATTTTCCATTTAGAAAAAAAAGTGCAGCTCCCTGGCAACATTCATTCAACTTTACATAAGTACACTCTTTGAGGTTGAAGCATATGTGACTGGTTTTCAATGTGAAAATAAAATGTAAAAACTATTTTTGGAAGTATTTCTGAACAAAATTTTTCTCTAATTCTAATGTATCAGAAATCTATATGATGATCAGTATTTAATGTGTGTGTGTGTGTGGTAAATTTCAAAGCACTAAATACTGCAAAGTGATCAAGAATTACTGTTTTGTTACTGGAAATAGTACTATTAAAACCAGAATTTTATGAATAGAAAGATTTTTTGTCTCAAAATGCTATTGACAAACTAAAGCAAAGAGAAAACAATAAAAGAAAGATTTTTTTTTTTGCAAACTTTGTGGATAAGGTTAGGACTGTGATGCTTGAGTTGTCTTGGGATAAATACTGCAGCTACAAACTCCACCAGCATCACCAGCAAGTGTTCTCAGGGCGACAGGAAATGGGCTAATGCTAGGCTTCAACAAATCAGGAGATGCCTTGGGCTGTCAATATGGTAAACTGTGTTTCTCCATGAGTTCGAGTGTAAATTTTATTACTGTTAGGACTTTCTTGTCAAATTAAACAAAATAGAAACTGGAATAAAATTACTATGTAAATTACTATAGAGAATTAAAGTTTTGGAATATTAACAGTGAAAATACTGTCATTCATTGCAAAACAGAGCCCCTTTATAATAAATATTTCAAGGGACAAAACTCACATTGTCACTCACAGTATAATTACATTTAAATATGTTTGCATAATATTATAGAGTCTATATTTCTGGAAACCTAATATAATCCAAGTATGTTTGCTCTTACAGAGTGGAAATAAGACACATTCATCAGTATTTGAATTCTGGATAGTTACTCATTGTCTTTGAGACTATGGTCAAGTTACTTAATTTCTATAATTCTGCAATTTTTCATCCTTTAAATGAATAAGAGAATTCCTGCTTCCCAGAAAGGGTAAGATTAAAAATGCAAATACACACATCTTGAACATCATAAGTATATTTTGTATAAGATTTTTTTATGAGGTAGTAAGGGTAATATGTTAGGAATGCTTTCTTTAAGGGAAATGTGTTTCCTACCCTGTAGGTTAAAAATTGAGGGAATATTTGTTCTTTAGAAATTGCAATTACTGAGCCATTTGTTAGGAGCATAAAAATTCCATGCTTTTGTAAAAACCTGAATTTTGCAATTTTTATGATCAAAACTTCCATTTCTATTCTTTTAAACTAATTCCTAGGCTTATAAGACTTCAATACTTGGTCAATTACCACCTAAATTTGGAAAGTAAAATATGGGACTTATAAAATCTTCTTGAAAAGAATATTGAAGACATCACACAGATACCTCCTTCTCTGGCAAGTTATAGAGTCTCAAAGATTTCTGTGTTCAAAGAGCCGTTAAAAATGAACACATCATATTTACACATGTGTGTCCTATTTATTTCACTTAAGAGTATGGCCTAAATGTGCATCCACTTAGCTACAAGTGTCTCCAGTTTGGGGGAAGTGGGAGAAGTAGGGGAAAGAAAAGAAGGGAAAAGAAAAAATATGAGAAAAGGAAAAACATGGAAACAAAGTCTTTGTAAAGAGGGAAAGGGTGAGGGGAAGGCAAGGTAATGGGGGAAAAAAAAATAAGACCAAGATACATCATGTAAAGGTACAAGATCCCAATGATAAATGTAACTGGATTGTATACCTAAAATGTACCAATAAACTAAATGGAAAAAAAAACAAACACATCGTAGATTCTCTTCAGAGGTTTTCTTTCCTGAGATATCATGGAGAAAGACATTTTAAAAATAGAAGACATTTTAAACAGCTCATGAAGAATGTTTTGATTCTCCTAGAAGATGACCATTTTGTTCTCTTTTTACTTACAATAATTTAACGCAAACACGATCTTGTCCTCTTTAGAGTTACTTCAAAGTTCTTTCATATTCAAGCTTGCAGGCTTTCTTGAGGAAGTTTGGTACTTGGAAATCTATGATAAGAATATCTTTTGTCAACATTAATTAAAGCAAGAAAAAAAGAAGACTGACTAAAAGCAGCTGGATGGAATTATATGAGACAAAGAAAACATTTTTAGCCATGTTTTGTTAGTCTTTGAAATAGGTTTTTAAGGGAATGGGTCACTTGTTAAAAGAAGTATCTCAGCAAATCTTGGGGAAATGCCCTAGATGGTCCTAATTTTTATCAGAGAATAATAAATATTAATGAACAAATGTCCCACTTTCTTTTTCATTTATTCAAACCCCACTTTAATTTGAAGCCAGGTGAATTGTGTTACGAACTATGATTGCTTCACTATGAGGAGCAGTCTTAAGCTGTACCAATATGATCTATATGATCCTTCCCTATTTATGAAAGTTATAATTGATTTCATATTACCAATTATGCTCTCTTATAGAAATTCTGTATAAGTACATTTGGAGGGCTTTATTCTTTGTTAATTATGTATCTATCAATCTGTGTACTACATGTCATTTTATATACTACAAAGTTCTAAACAGTTAACACAATATCATAGATATCCATGAAGAGATATTCAGAAAAAAAGGGAAAAATTTCAGATTCAGTAGATAAGGAAATCAGTCAACAAACAATAAATTTTCTTAAGCTCAGAGCCAGAAAATATAGGTGAAAAAATATTAATTTCTATGGGGTTGATCATGGCAAATAGTTCAGAAATAAATTTACAATTATTTAACAGTGCAGAATTACAGATGCATTTCTATGATGCTGGTTAGGCCAGATACTTAAAAAACAAACTACACAATAATATAATAGAAGATTTTATATATATTATATATATATATATATGAAGGACCCTAGTTAACAGACTCCATATTCTTATTGGACAACCCACCTGTCTGCCCTTTAGATGAACTTAGAAGGAGAAAGCCTAGAAACCTCCTCCTCTTAGAAAGTCTCTTAGAAATGACAATTAATCAACTATTGTTTTACAAATGTTCTAATGACAGAATGTTCTGTTTCTGTACCTTTTGCTTGCTTTGCTAGTTCTATCCCATAGGGGGGTCTAGAAACTGTTGGCCTCAAAGGTGTATAAAATATGTTTGTCTCCCCCCAGTTGGGGCTTGGGTCCGATGCTCGGCTTGGGTCCCGGCTGGTAATAAACTCCTGTGTGGATTTAATATCAGTCTCTGGTTGGTTCTCTCTTGCTGGGTGTAACATTCTTGGAGGCCCCAGAGAGATAGCCAGCTGCTCTGGAGCTTGTTATCTTGAAGCCATTGTTTCTTTTAAGGAGAGACCAGGATTGGACATTGGCGGTGTTTGGCCCCTCTGGACACTGGTCTGTGGAAGGAGAGGCCACCCTGACGGTATTACGGGGCTCCAGGTAGGCTGGTCCCAGTCGGGCCCTATTGCTGATCAACTGACCTGCAGGAGTTTATCGGGAAAGCCTCTAGAGATAAGAATCGAATAATTCTTAGTGCACCGTGGGTAGGAAGGAGGAAGCTGGACGCGGCACAGGTTCCCCTACCTAGAGTCTCTTCTCGATGGCAAGCAGACTCACTGGGTCAGAGTCCTCAGAAGAGCAACTCCCTAGGTGGGATCGGAATCCATTCGGCCCCAGAGGTTTACTTGGCCAAAGTTTGTTTTTGTCTGTTTATTGTTGTCTGTCTGTCTACTTGCTTTGTGTGCCTTTTGCGTTTTCACAGGCTAAAATTATGGGTTTCTCACAGTCCACAGAAGGAAGTCCACTTGATTGTGTCTTAAATAACTTCACAAAAGTTTATTCCACAGACAGGAAAGATAAATATGACATAAAATTTTCTAAAGGGAAATTACAAACTCTGTGTCAATCAAAATGGCCCAGTTTCAGAGTCAGTTGGCCCCGGTGGGAACTTATTCTATACATATTGCTCAAAAGGTTTGAAATGTGGTCACGGAGTCGGGCCCCCATGGCATCCAGATCAATTCCCGTATATTGACATTTGGATCAATATGTTAAAAAATCCCCCTAAATATTTGATTTTATATAATAAAATAAAGGTCCTGATTGACCTTTGACAACCCTAAATTGGAGGAGAAGGGGAAATTAAAACCTACCAAAAAAGAGCCCCTCTCTGATGGTTGTGTCAACCAGTAAAGGTGTTCTCCAGTCTGACCCTGAGGATGATTTGCGCCAACCTCCCCCTTACCACATGGGTGGAATCGGCACCCGGGGGAGGGGCCCTGAATCTCCCACTGCAGGCCCTCCAGTTCCGGACTCCTCCTCAGACCAGATCTGCTCACCTCCCCATACTTGATCAGGACAGGACTAGGCTCCATCAGCCCCACCTTCCTCCTCCCTTTTTCCTTTAAAACAGACAGAGCCCGGGGGAGGACTGATTTATGTCCCTTTTACAACTAGTGATCTTTACAATTGGAAACATCAAAATCCTCCCTTCTCTGAAAAACCTCAGGCATTAATCTCTCTTCTTGAGTCTGTTTTCCATACCCATCATCCAACCTGGGATGACTGCCAGCAGCTTTTACAGATCCTGTTCACCACTGAGGAGCAGGACTGCATTTATCAACAGACAATTAAAGAGGCCCTGGGGCCAAACCCTGGTGTCACTCCCAGAGCTCCGGGTATTCAGCTAGGACTAAAACAATGGATCTGTCGTGGTGCCCCGAATGGGACCCCAATGATGATGACGGTAGGAGGAGGCTGGGGACCTACCACCAGCACTTATAGGGGGACTCCAGGTAGCTGCCAAAAAGCCCACTAATTTGAGTAAGGTAAGTGAGGTTCACCAGAAAAAAATGGAGTCTCTGGCTGCATTTTTTAGAGAGACTCTTGGAAGCCTATAAAGTTTTCACTCCTATTGACCCAGAGGCTCCCCAAAATACAACAGCTTTAAATTTGGCCTTTGTTACCCAGTCAGCCCCAGACATTAAAAAAAAATTACAAAAATTGGAGGGATTTGAAAAAAAAATAGGACTAAACTCCTGAACATAGCCCAAAAAGTTTATGATAACCATGATGCCCCCAAAAGAGTCCTAGCCAAAAAATCTGGGAAAAGTCACTATTACTGCACTCCAGACACAAGAGACAGTCACTCTGAACAAAAAAAGGAAAAAGCTGCCTTTTTGGCTTTAAAAAAAGCCTTAGTGTCAGCACCAGCCCTGGCCCTACCTGATGTCACCAAGCCCTTTTGATTGTTTGTGGCTGAACGAGGGGACATAGCCAAAGGAGTGCTAGCTCAGACATTAGGGCCTCAAAACAGACCTGTGGCCTACCTGTCTAAAAGACTTGATCCTGTGGCAAGTGGATGGCTTATCTGTTTGAGGGCAGTTGCAGCCACCACCCTCCTGGTCCAGGAGGCAGATAAGCTCAGCCTGGGACAGGACCTGGTCATCACCGCATCCTGTGCAGTGGAGACGTTGCTGAGAGGAGCCTCAGAACGATGGCTTTCCAAACCCTGCCTGACTCAGTACCAGGCCCTGTTGCTGGATGTGCCATACATCAAATTCACCTGAAAAATGACCCTCAATCCTGCTACCTTACTCCCGGACTCTGATTCATGCACATGCCCCTCATGACTGTCTGGACACTCTGACAACTTCCAACACCAACCACCCAGACCTGACTGACATTCCCCTACAAAGCCCAGATGAGATCTTCTTCACCAATAAAAACAGTTTCATGGAAGACGGAGTCAGGTATGCAGGGCCGGCTGTAGTCAGTCCAGGAGGACAGGTGCACTGGACACAGACATTAATCTTGGGGGCTTCAACACAGAGGGCTAAACTAGTAGCCTTAACTCAAGCCCTGTTAGGTAGAGGCAAGGCTGTAAACATCTACACTGACAGCCGGTATGCATTTGCCACTGCCCATGTGCATGGCGAAATCTATAGACAGAGAGGGCTATTGACATCAAAAGAAAAAACTATCAAAAATAAAAAATTTTGGCCTTATTGGAGACAATTTTGGAACCCAAGGCACTGACCATTATTCATTACAAAAGCCACCAAAAAGGAGACAGCTTCGAGGCCCAGGGTAACCGAGAGGCCGATGATGCGGCCTGATGAGTGGCCAGAGAACCAGTGGGGCCCATAGACATTCTGCCTGTCCAGCCCTTTGGCTACCTGCCAGAAAGGCCCACATATACCCTGAAAGAAAAAAAAAATCAAAAGCTAGGGAATACAAAACTGGACTCAGGCTGGTAAAAAGAGACAAATGAATGAATTTGTCTCCCCCGAGCCCTGGGGCAACAACTTGTTCATCAGTTACATCACTTACCTCACCTGAGAAAATCAAAGTTAAAAAGACTAATGAGCTCAAGTTTTCAATCCCAGGACTGACCTCTATGGTCCAGGACATCAGTTCCAGGTGTCAGGTATGTACACAGGTAAACTCCAAGGCGAGACCAAAAAGCAAAGGTAATCAACTATGAAAAAGAGAGCCAGGAAAACATTAAAAACTTGATTTCACCAAAATAAAATCCAACAATAGGTTCAAATATTTACTGGTAGTGGTTGACACCTACTCATGTTGAGTAAAATCTTTCCCCACTCATAAAAAATCAGCCAACATAGTAACTAAGGTTTTGCTTCAGGAGATAGTTCCCTGATTCGGCATCCATCATTATCTGGGGTCCAACAATGGGCCTGCCTTCAAGGCACAGATATCCAAATTGTTGACAAGGGCACTACATATTGATTAAAAGTTATACTGTGCCTATTTCCCACAAAGTTCAGAACAAATAAAAAGGATAAATAGGACCCTAAAAAAACCCTGACTAAATATGTTCTAAAAACTGATGGTAGGTGGCCCAATCTGCTTCCTCTAGCCTTGTTAAGAGTTAGATGTATCCCATATGTTAACAAGTTTACCCCTTTTAAAATCTTGTATGGGAGGCTGCCGCCACTCCTCCCTAAGTTAAACCTTGAATGGATAACAAAACATTCTTGTGTTTCTTTGCTTCAGTCTCTTCAAGCTTTACAGATTCTTCAGCGTGAAATCTAGGCTACAATACAATAGCCTCAAAAAAAAAAAAAAGAAAAACCCTTTGCTATGTTCCAGCCCCACGGTTTCAAGCCAGGAGACCTGGTCCTGATATGCTTGGTTTGCTTACACCAAGGGCTTGGCTAAATACATTCCCAAATCAGTCTTGGCTACCCAATCTGCCACTTTATTTTGTGTCACCATGTATGTTGTTCCACAAGTCTTGTATTACAATAGAAAAGGGGGCCGTGAACTTCTGGTATTAACCACTGAACACTATAGGAATAAACGGGTTGCCCCCATTTTAGTGCCCATTCTGGTGGGATTAGGAATAGCTGGGTCAGCGGCTATTGGAACTTCCTCCCTGATCCTTCAGGACACACATTTTAAAGCCCTAAGCCACCAAGTAGCCAGAGATTTAGGTCACCCAGAAGACTCGATCTCCAGATTAGAGAACCAGGTTGATTCTCTAGCTGAGATGGTCCTACAAAACCAAATGGGACTTGACCTCCTGTTCATAAAACAAGGAGGGTTATGTGTAGCCCTAAAAAAACCCTGTTGCTTCTATGCTAATCAGTCTGGTATCATTAGAGATACCTTAGCTATGGTCAAAAAATTTTAAAGACTAAATATACTCAACAAAAGGATCAAAATTGGTTTCAAAATCTATTTAACTGGTCCTCATGGTTAACTACCCTAGTTTCTGCTGTAACAGGTCCCTTAGTTATCTTCTACTTTTGCTCGTGGGATCTTGTATTATAAATGCTCTGACTAAATATGTTAGACAGAGAGTTGATACAGTTAAACTGATGGTGTTGAGACAAAATTATGAGATTTTAAAAGATGTTTAAAAAAAAATCCGAAAAATAAATACAGAAATCAAAGATTTGATTAAGTTACAAGAACCAGTGGGGAATGAAGGACCCTAGTTAGCAAGACAGACTCCATATTGCTGCTTGACCCACCTGCCTGCCCTTTAGATGAACTTAGAAGGAGAAAGCTTAGAAACCTCCTCCCCTTAGAAAGTCTTTTAGAAATAACAATTAATCACCTATTGTTTTACAAATGTTCTAAAGGCAGGACGTTCTGCTTCTGTACCTTTTGCTTGCTTTGCTAGTTCTATCCCATAGGGGGGCCTAGGAACTGTTGGCCTCAAAGATATATAAAACATGTTTGTCAACCCCCGGTCGGGGATCTAGTCCAATACTTGGCTCGGGTCCTGGCCGGTAATAAACTCCTGTGTAGATTTAATATCAGTCTCTGGTTGGTTCTTTCTCACTGGGTCTAACTATATAGATAGATAGATGGATAGATAGATAGATAGATAGAATATATATATATATATATATATAGAGAGAGAGAGAGAGAGAGAGAGAGAGAGGTTACTCATGTTACTTATTTAAAAATCTGTATTTGATAAAACCAATCTTGGCATCTACATCCCACTGCTTTTTAATTTTCTCTTGCTTTTCATTCAAGGTTTATTTTTTGTTTGCCAGAGATTTGTTACTGAGTACCTGATATTAAAATGAAAAAAAAGATGAAATAATATGAACACTGGAAAATATTATTATTGAGAGGGAGAAATATTTCTGATAGGAAGTTCTTCATAATTGATTAAGAGGTTATAATATTGGGCTTAAAGAGTTTTTAGGAAGGCTGGTCTATTTCCATTTTGACTTTATTTTAGGGGTAGTTCTTTAAGCTTCTTAACCAAGAAACTAGATCTCTAAATACCAGTGAATTAGTCAGCTTTCCCATTGCTAAGACACAATATCCGACACTCACAATTTAAAGAGGTTTAATTTGGCTCACGATCAGGGGTTTCAGTCCATGGTCAGACTGCTCCAAGGCAGAAACATCATGAAGGGAGGGTATGGTAGAACAAAGATACCTATGCTTCATGCCAGCTAAGAAACAGAGCAGGGGAACAGTGCCACAGAGACAGTGGTCACTGTCATATATAATATAGTATCCAAGGTCATGACACCATGACTCACTCTGGCACCCTCAGAACTGTGTCATGTTCTAATCCAGTCAAACTGATATATCACCATTAATGGTCACAACAAGGGTTTCTCATTTCAGGTCTCTATAACTAGCAAACCTCTGCAGAACTTTCTAACTTCTCAACCGTACCTTCTTAGTCAGTGAGTTTAGTGGGCCTCAATTTATCCTGCATGTCTGGGAGTCCTTCCTTTACTTTGGAGATTCTAAATTTCTCATCTTGAGCAGACTCAAACGTAGTTTTCTGGTATTATATGGTCATATAAAATTCAGTCGGGATTATCAGGTGCTAGTTTTAATATTTGCTTACCTCTCTAGAAACATGGTTCTATTTGTTTAATGTCTGAGGACTTGGCTTATTTCATTGTAATCTTAGCCATACATTTAGAGCATTTTTTAAACAGTCATCTATGCAATATTGTCAATTTTTTAAAAGTGAGAACAAAATGGAGATTATAGTGGCTAAGGCTCCATTCAGAACTTCATCATCTCCTTCCTGGAGTTGATGTAGTAGTTTTGCTAAGTCAAGGGCTGGCAAATTATGGCCTGTGAGCCTAATCTGGGCCATCACTGATTTTTATAAATGAAGTTTTAATGAAACACACTCACTCTTGCTTGTGTTTAACTTTGGAAACACATATATTCTGGACTTCAGTTGTACAGACTTGTTCATGTGGGGTGATTGTATGTTTTAATTTTACACTTTTTATTGCTCTTTTTTCCTCTACCTTCACCCTCCTTCTCTAGCAAAAGTTTCCTTCCAAAGGTTCTATCCAAATCTGTTCATTTAGTAGTAAATTTTATCCTGAAGGATATGAGGAAAAACAGATGGTTACCACCAAGCCAGGGTACTGGTTGGTCCAGCTCAATGCCACCATATCTCCTTTTTCCTGCAGGCCCACATCTCACCAAATGTATAACCCTCACATTGGCAGGAGTCTTTCTTGGCCACTTTTCATAACGTGGGGATTCTGGTTTCATGGAGGAAGGCAGACTTCGGCTCCCAATGCCACACTGAGTATTTGTAATCTCTTTCAAGTCAAGCTCTTGGCTCCCACTCTTTGTTTCTGGACACAACCCCTGCCCATCCTAATTCACAGGCTCTGTACCTGGATTTCTTCATTGTCACAGAGCAGTCTATCTTACATGTGAGCCCAACCACAACTTAAAAAAAAAAATTTTATCCATCATTAACATATGTGTAAAGTTAAGGGGTTATCCAAAGGTTGTTATGATATCATCTCTCCTAGAATTTGAATTCATGAATGCATTTAAAGGGAAATGTTTATCCTCACATAGGTAGAAGATCTTTATTAGCTTCTCAAAAGGGATTTTGTTTCTTCAGAAAAAGAAATGGCTAAGGAGGCATGAGAACATACATGTGAATGTTCCTATTAAGTACCTTAAAACATGACATATGGAAAAGGAAACACTCTCTTTAAAAATGTCAATATTGTCAGAAATACTTACTAACTACTAAGGACACTTGGAAGTAAACTGAGAATGGTCAATAACTATGAGCCTTGATTTTTGGAATAGTTTATGAGAAATGTAAACTTAAATTTGAACTGTTGAAAGTTAATCTGTGACATACTTGTCTTTTAGCACATATTCTGGAAGGTGAGAGCCTTAAAGGCCAAATGCATTTGGCTGAACAATGTCCTCCCCACTGGGAAGGAGTGAGGTGGGATGTGCACATATGGCCTTGGTCCTTTGCAGTGCAAAGTGGTAGAGCACTGCGGGAGAGTTCAGGTAGAGCATGCATCGCTTACTGTATAGATTCACCAAAGATATTATACTTATGCCTCACAGTGAAGAAACGGTCTGAAGAATTCTTACAATCTTTTATACACCATGCTTCACCATGCTGCCACTAATTAGCTGTGTGATCTTGTCCAAATCAGTAAAATTATCTGCTTCTATTCCTTCGGACCTAACACGAGTGGACATCGCACTTCCTGATGGTCATGGTCCTTTCTAGCTCTAACACCCTTCATGGCTTTATATTGTTTTGTGTCAACTTGAATCAGAAAGATCACTTTTCCTCAGTTTTTGCCTGCAACATTACCTGCACCAGTGATTCATGGAAAGTCCTCTAAGATCCCAGGGAGTCCACTGAGGGATGTCAGGGGCCCTGGAATTTGGTAGAAGGAAAGTCTGAGCACACAGCTTTTCTAGCCCGCTTTGCTTGCTTTTTGCAGAAAATGTGCTGTTTCTTTCCACTTAGCATATTGAATTCTTTGTAATTTACTATTTGAAGAAAGTACTTTTTATTTGAAAACTATGAAAACTACTGTTCAAATGTGTTTGACAAGAGATGACCAATCATATTAATAGAATCATTCTATATCCAGGCCTGTATCCAGTGTCTTTTGTATAGGACTGCATTATACATTTTTTATTATATGACAAGATCAAAGAGAAACAAGTTTGACACGTTTTAGGAAACAGAATAATATTAATGCATCTTATTTTATGGGGCCCATAAATCTCCTGAAACAATTTAATGTAGAAATCATCAAACTGGTTAGGATGAAATAAAGTTAGTTGTGTGTTTATAACAAAAGTGAAATGATTCTGTATCAAGTTATTTTGAACTCTCTACATATTCTTCAGAGAATACCCTTCATCTCAACTTAATTCACTGAAGATCTTGCTGTATTTCATTGTACCATGACATTGTCATAGTTATTCATCAAACAGTGCCTTATATTTTTCCTTTCCATTTCCTTCACCTATACAATGAGAATAATAAGATATTTAATTCAAATACTGTAATTAATAAATGGCTTAAATCATATTTTTAACCATGTTACAATATTTGAAACATTTAGTTTAATTCTTGGCACAAAATTATATTACATAGCCGTTATTTAATTTATTTATTAATTACTTGTCTTAGTACATATTTGCATTACATAAAGTTTATATATTTTTGGGAAGTTGGTACATGTTATAATGTATAGTATCAGAAAATCTAAATTTCAATGCAAACCTATCTATCCTCCAAAGAGATACATTTTCAAAAATGTGTTTTGGATAACACTAATACTTCAAGGTATAAATTACATACATTTGGGAAATACTGAGTAGAATTTTCCTTTTCTGATGGTTTACACTGCCCCACAGAGGCTCTGAGAATTCTTGAGGTAAGAGATCAACTTTGTTTGACCCAGACTTTTTCAAGCATGAGCACAAAACATCTTAGAAAAAAATAACTTCCATTACTTTTCTAATAAAACTTGTGTTCTGCAGAACACATTTTGACAAATCATAGAAAACAATGTATGGCACAAAATCAAACAATATAATATAATAATAATATATAATAATAATAATTTTTATTCTCTTCTTTCTGGGAATAAAATGACTTTCTACTTTTCTATTCTTAGAGGTTAAATGTGCCTATCAGTTTGCTTCGAGGTATAAAATATGTACAGACAAATATTGACACCTAAATGTCAGCCCTCTTCCTCTAGTACTGAAACTGTTAACTTTATTGATTATGGAAACAATATCAGTTTTAGGCTGAAGAGAAGATGAAGTGAGTTAGACTGGCTTGTTAGTCTAACGTACACAAGTTGAATGAGTAGAATGTAAAAATTTTTGTTTTAAGTCACTAGAATTTGTGGATTACTTATTATCCCAACATAATCTAGCCTGACTTGTTAAATTTTGCCAGTATATTAAGCACAAAGTAGCCAAACACTGTCATTTTAACTCATATATCCTTGATAATCTACTGTCATTTTAATTTATATATCTTTGCTATGTAAGGACCATGACTATCTCCTCATATATTTCCTATTCTTTTTACACAATTTACTGTTTATTCCCTTTTTTCAGTTTTTAAATAGTTTCTGTCTTTCATTTTTGAATTTTATTTGCAGGAACTTTTCTATGTTCTAACATTATTTTCTTGTTAGTTTTAGATAATCAGCATAAGTCCTCCTAGTCTTTCATGCATTAAATCTATCCAAGCTGTTGAACAGAAATCACCCATTTTCATGTATCAAAATGAGCCTTCTTTGATTCTGAGTTTCTACTCTTGAAGTTTTATCTAAGAAGTCCTCATTAGTCACTAAGTTGTAAATATATTATGTTGTATTTTCTTCTATTAACATAACAATCCTGACTTTCACATGATGTTTTCCCCTCTCCTGGAACTATATTTTTGTGTAGTTTAGGTAAGAATAAAATTTTAGTTTTTTCCATACATGTGAAAAAATGTTTACCAATAATATCTACTAAACAATTGATCTGTTTCTTTCTAATTATATGATTATGATTGAGATTATGATGGATTTTTTTCATTCAGTCCATGCTATGGCTTGAATATTTTTATCTCCTTCAGAATTCATGTTGAAATTTAACCCCCCAGGCAAAAGTTGAGAAGTTGAACATCATGACAGGTATTTTGAGTACAAAGGCTTATGAATAGATTAAGATCATTACAAAAGGATTGGATCCTGTTTTGCTCTTCAGCTTTTCTGCAACATGAAGGTACAGTCTCTTTCCTCCAGAGAGCCCAGAAGCAAGGTACTATTTTAGAAGCAAAGTCCTTCTTACCTGGCACCATACCTATTAGTATGGTGATCTTTGACTCCAACTGCTAGGACTGTGAAATATAAACACATGTTCTTTATAACTTATCTATTGTAGGCTTTGCTTTTTAATAGCAAAACAATCTAACTAAAAAGTCCATTTATCTGCTCTAGGACTAAGGCTACAGACTTTTCCTAATATAGAACCTTATATTTTAATATCAAATTTTTCAAAAAGAAAAATAAACCTAATTAGAATACTAATTTAGGTAGAATTGAATTTATTAATAACTTGATGGTGATTCACATCTTTAAAGAATCAATTCTTCCAAATAAAGGGCAGGAAATGCTTATTTATAGAGTAGCAATAATTATTACCTTTTTTGCCGTAGAGATCATTTTATTTTCTATTAGTTGCTAATACTGTATTGGTTCTGTGACTGGTTTTGGAATATAGCATAAAGAATTGCTTTTGACTTTTGCAAGGGGAGCTTCAATCTTTGCTGTATGTCTTTCTGAAATTAGATTCAGCCTGAAAGCCTGCTAAGGTAATGGCTATCATCCCGCTCTCAGGATTTCTACCTTATTGTAAAGATGAGTGCTTCTTATTGGGTCAGTATGCTGTATTCTGGCTGTGTTTTTCTTTTGACCTCCCTTACATGACATTACCGCTAGTGAATTTATACAAGGGGACTTCTCAACCATTTCCCTGATAGAATCAAACATCCTTGAACCTCCATCACTAGAGACAGACCTCACTTAAGAGGAGACCCTTCTTAGAGGTCTACAGTACTCCTACATTTTCTGCCTTTTAAGAGAGAGTTTACTGAGTATTTTCTTTATGGCCAAGGCTATTATTTCAAACATCACATATTACAAAGTACTGTACTATAATCCTGTGCTCAGGAATTCTTGTTGTAAACAAGGCAATGTGACCTTAAGCTAAATGAGCTCAGGAAATGATGTACTTGAGATCTTGCATTTACTTTTCTACAATTTTCTGCTCCCTTTCATCTTGCCGCTCTAGTTATTCTTGATGCCAGTCTATTTGTGGCATCAGGTGCTGTCTACTCCTCTCCATCTGAGGAAGGGGTACCACAATTATTACTGCCTCTGTACACCGCTGAATGCCTTTCTCATACTGTGTAATTAATTAGTCCTTTCTGTTTTCTGTTTTGAATTTGCTGCAGTTTGCAGAACATGAAATGTGAGATTATTGTCATTGGGCATAAAATGACTCTAAATGTTTCTGAAGAAAGGGACCTACAGATCACCTGTGTGTAAAGTGAAGAAGCTAAAGTGTCCAAATTTAATCAGCTGATTTGGTTCATTGAGGATATATTTTGCTGTTATGATTTCTTTTAATTTGTTTGATTTTTTGAGATAGTGTCCCACTATGTAGTTTGCTATGTAGTTCAGGCTCACTGTATAGCCCAGGCTTGACTCAAATTCACAGTGATCCTCCTACCTCAGCTTCCCTGGTGCTGAGACTACAGGAATGCATGACCACACTTAGCTTGTTATGATTTTTAAATTACTGATTTCAAGTTCTGCTTCAGTCAGTTGAAACTTACACAAATAAAAGATATTGTTGTGTTAAAAAATTTTTAGAAAATTTTTTTTGATAAATCAGAAGTACAATTGTCTTAGTTACTCTTTTATCACTTAGTTACCAATCACTAACACCCACAACTTAAAGGAGGAGTGGTTTATATTGGCTCATAATTTCAGAAGTTTCAGTCTGTGATTGTCAGTCTGCAAGCCAGACACTGAATGGGAGAGAGCCTGCTGGAGTGAAAGTCCCTTCTTTCTCAGATATATTGCTGATTCTGTAAGTCAACCTCAGTCTCTTAAGTTTTCGTTGAATGCCCCAAATTTAAATAATCTCAGGCAGATATTTTTAAATATCCAGGTGTTTAACTTTTCATTTTTTGGAAAGAATATTCAAATGTGTTGATATGTAGGGACTCCTTTAAAAAAAGAAAACAACAAGATAGACTTTATGCTACAAAAGAACATTACTTTTGCATAAAACTTACTGAACATTTTGTAATGTGCAAGTCAAATCGATGTTTTTAATATCATACTTGTTTACCCATGTGGGAACTAATACTAACTTCATCCACTTGGAATCATGACTCATTTCAACAGCTATTCTTTCAGAAGTGTCAACAGTATGGTGTTTTTCTCTAAATGTTTTTAACAAATTACAAATAGGAGACCTGATAAAAACTCTGTGGTACAATATAAAGACCACAGCTATCTTTTTTTTTTTTTAACTTTACAAGTGTGATCTAACCTGGTCTAACCTCAAGCAGGGTGGAAGTTCTGACTCAGGAGCAGTTTGCTGAATTGGTTAAATCTCACAACAGTATGTGGACCAACTCTGGATTAGCTAAGGCTCACAGTTAGCAGCTGTTGTGACCAGTAAGAGAAAAAGAAGTATTTATTCTCACAGAAATTTAGAGACCTAAACAATGCCAAGGAACTAGTCAGAGATAAGCCAGAACTAGAACTCATTATTTGCCTTTTTTGGACTTTCTTTATACTACACTGACTCTGGGTTATAACTCACAAAACTTTTTTCTATGTTATGGAATAATTTTATGTCACTGCTTGTTCAGACTCTTCACAAAATGATCTTTTCTGGCCTTTGTTATTGAAACAGGGACTGAGGAATCACCTATCAATAAAGAGAAGAAGCTTTAAGGTCAAAATTTTAAAATGTGTTACATTGGTAAAGCAATAAGTCCTCATTCAGATGGAATTTCATAAGGGGCACTGTTCAGTTCCACCCACAATGAAACCAATGCTAGACATTTCTGTGATCTCAACCAGTCCTGTACACATCTAAAATAACCAGGAGGTTTTGTTAGCTTAGGGCTTTATGCACTCAACAAAAACATTCTCTAATAAAAACTGAATCTATATGCTCTAAGAAGGAATAAATGTAGTTCTAAATATGGACTGCCCTAAAATACATGACCTGTATTTTCTGACTGCTGTCCATTCTCTCATCAGTAAAGATGGGAAGAGGGTTCATGCGTGACCAACATATTTCAATTGTGAGAATTTTCCTGTGAATCATAGTTTGATTTGTCCCAGCTTACACATTTCCCAGGATGTCTACATTTTAATTCAGGGTATCTCTTACTAAGCCTCATTTTTATTTCTGCTAGATGTTAAAGTACCATTTCTATGTACAAAAGTTACATATTTTGGTTTCTGCTGGAAGCATTGTTTCCTTCCAATGCATTCTATATAATGTTATAAAGATTGTGATGCTTAAGCTTTTTATTTCTCTAAGAATTTTGAATCTGTTTCCTTTGCTGGCTACATTGGTTTATTTATTTCTGATGAGAAATGTTGTCTTAAATCTATTTTGCTTTGAAAAGTTCCCACCAAAAATGAATCCCTCCCCCGCATTGTGCAATATGTATAGTCACTGTTGCATTTCTGTTGTATCCCTCTCACAACAGTAGCTCAGAAGAGGCTCCAGGAACTAATAGTTTAATCATTCCTTGTCCAATATCAAATGAGTTACACTAACATAATTGTTTTTCTATCAGATGGGCTTGTAACATAATCTGAATGCTTTCAGCAGGGACTTTAAAAGCAGTGCCTATACAACATCAAACATCAAACATCAAACAACATAAAGAGTGGGGAAGTCCATTTCATTATAAAACAAAAACAATCAGATCTGTATTTGGGAATTATGTATGACTTAATGTTCCTTCTAAATGATTTTAGGTTAGATATGAAGTACATGTGGTAATACTTAATTTGGATAAATTGGATTTAGTAGGTATAATATGACCAAAATGAATTAATTTTGCAATAATTTTCCAAGCCTATATGAGCTGCAAGGAATACTAAAATTTATAGTGTTGATCAAAACCTGGTTCTTTCTTCTAAAGATTCTTAAATGAGAAAAGATGAAAAATTACATGTGTAAAAAACTAAGGGGCCGAGGGCCGGGGACTTAGCTCAGTGGTGCCGCTGCCTGCCTCTCAAGCTCAAGGTCCTGAGTTCAATTCCAGGTACCAAAACAAACAAATAAACTAAGGTTGTCAGATATGGCTTTCCTTCTGCTTCTGGCTACAGCAGGACTTCTTTGGGCATTAAGATGAATCTATTACACTTAATTTGCACCATGTAATTTAAGAAATTGAATCTGAAGGAGCTTGAAGAGGCCAAAGCAGGATCACATGTTGTTAGGTGAACACTATAGGATACAGGGCTGGGAAGAGGAGCCTGAAATCCATCTCAGAGATTCATCTCCCAAGATTGATCCAGTGGCTTTAAAAAAATTCAGTAAGTTGTTATGGGTAAGATTTTTGGTTCTTATTCTCCAAAATAATTCTTCACAAATTATTTTAGAGAAATGAAAAAATTTTTCTGACACATGAATACATTAAAGAAAAACAAAACATAAAGCATAAAACTTTAAGGAAATGTCTCTTTACTATTGTTGAAACTGAATCAGAAATGGTTGTTTCTTTTAAAGATATCTTCTGGAGCTATAAGCAAGAGCAGCAGGAACTGGAATTGTGAGGGATTTTATGAGACAGCTCTTCACAAGCCACAAATTTTTATTCCTAGGTGGAAAAAGGTGAGGGACAGAAAAATAAGGACCATCTTTATGTGGGTCACAGAGGCTTAGAAGTCTTATAGTGCTGCGGAGGCATATGATTGATCAACAGCTTTTGGCAAGTCAGTAAAGGGCCCCAAAAAAGAACATGGCAAGACTATGTGATAGCAAAGACAACAATTAGTGATTCAAATGAGAAGTTTTGGAAACTTCTCAGATAGAACTGGGGAAGATGATGAAGGGAGCTCAAAATTCTGCTAGTTAGCAAGGATGGGTGACATGATTATTGTTATACTAGTGTGGCAATTATTACTGTATTTATTCATATGTAAATTCCCACTTATATTCTCAGGCTGCTAACACCTAGTGAGCTTTTTTGTATATGACAGGAAGCTGAAATGTATATGACAGGAGCAAGGCCAAGCCTGTCTTGTTTATCATTGCTTGCCCAGAGGATACAAGGTTGTTTAGGGAAATGTGAAGTATTTAGATCTTGTGCTGGGTGCATGAAATATCACAAAGGGGAGACCTTGGGAAGATTCAGAAAGTAAAGGAATGTGGAGAATGTCAAATGATGTGGGAGGGAGCTTTGTTCCATGGAAATTGGTAGCTGCTCACAGTGTTTTATCTGTATGGTGATGAAGAAGGTCAGGTACCTTCAGCCTACATTTTGCTTCACCCTACATTGAAATATCCATAAACAATAAACATGCAGAAGAGAGAATTGAGTATTTTGATCATAATATGTAGCTAACTGATTATAATACACAGTTAACTGTGATAGTTAACTGATTGTGTTGACTTGAGTAAGCATAGCCCAACTGAAATGGATCTGTATAGTTGTGGGTATGGAAGACCCACCCTAAGGAGGATCGTCACCAGAATGGAATAAAAGGGAAATAAAGAAGGAGGGCTGCTGCTTCTATTTCTTTGGAGCAGTTCCAGTCTTCACCTTCACCTTGGACATTGTCTCCTGGCTTCCAGCGCAGACTTTTCAGCCTTACAGGGCAGGCTCTTCAGGTTTCATCACAGGCCCTTTGGCCTCCTGATACAGACTCACATGGGAGAGTGTAGAGAGCTCCAGGCCTTTCACTGGATCCTTTGGATCTCCAGCATGCAAGCACACCTTTTATGCTCTGCCACACCCAACTCTGTGGGTGGCCATTGTAAGCCAATCTTGTAAATTCATATATATATATATATATATATATATATATATATATATATATATATATATATTGGTACTGGGGATCGAACTCGGGTCTTTGAGCTTGCAGGGCAGTTGGAGAACCACTGAGCTAAATCCCCAGCCCTCTTATATATTTTTATATTGTGCATCAAATCTATTTCCCTAGTAAGCACTTACTGGTAAAGATTTTGGAACCAAGAGTGTAGTCATTGCTGTGACTGTACCTGACCATGTGGTTCTGGAGCCTTTAGAACTTTCTTGTGGGATGAATTTGGAAAAGTTTGGAGATGCTTGCTAAAGAAGCAGCCTTAAAATGCATTAAGCTGTGCTTGATGGGAGATTCTGGTCTGGCTTCAGAATACCCAAACAAATGGTGCTGGTAAAGGCCAGGTTCAGGAAGTTTCTGCTAGGAAGAAGGACCATATTGGCTGTTGGATTCCAGATCATGTGTGTTATGCTTTGGCAGAAACTTTGTCTGCATTGTACTTGTGCCCAGAGACTTTGCCTGAGACTGATCCTAAAGGAGGCAGACTAATTACCTTTGCAGAAGAAATATCAAGGCAGTCTAATGTTGAGGCAGTGGTATGGCTACTGTTGGGGGATTTTAGCCAGAGTAGCATTGAGAATCAAGAGCAGAGAACTCAGCAGAATGATTTAAAACATTGTGAGTTTGGCCAGAAAGGAAGGTCTGGTAAAGTTGTGGACAGAAAAGATGGAAAAGAGGAGAACTTGGTTGCTGAGAAGGAACAGGATAATAGAAAAGACATCCTGAGGATATCATAAGAACCAACAGGACTCCAGCCTTTGCAGCCTCAAAATTGCAAAGGTGAAAGACTTTGCTTTGAGAAGAAAGCCCAGAGCACCATGTTCCGGAATGGCAGTGGCCTAGGGAAGTTTTTCCTCAGGCTTTGGTTTCTACTTCTTAGGTAATAGCTTGGCTATTACTGCAGCTGGCAGCATCAACCACATGGTGCTGGTTTTAGATGCATGTAGAGTGCAAGGGTTGTGGGGTCAAGAAGGCTTCCACCCAGATTTCAGAAGAAAGTCTGAAAGTCAGAGTGCCCCTGAGAGGACAGTGTATGAAGCTATGAGTGTGAAACCTAAGATGCACTGAAGACCCCAAAAGTTTACAGAAACCAGGAATGTGGGTCATCTGAGGAAAGCCACAAGGAGTGAGCAAAGCAGTGCAAGGAAGAAGCCATGGGAGGTAAAACTACAGGAAGTGCCCTGGGGGAGGAGTCACCAAGCCCTTTGGAACTTGCCACAGATTGCTGGGGATGCTGGATATAAAAATGTGGGATTTAATGTTTGCCCTGCTGGATTTTGGTCTTCCTTTGTTTCCATTCCTTTTTATCCCCTTCTTTGTAACTTTTGGAATGGATATGTCTATCTTACGCCATAGTATATTGGAAGTGTTTAACTTTCTTTTCATTTGCACAGAGGCAACTAAGAGTATGCCTTTGATCTCAGAAGAGAGTTTAGACGTGGATTTTTTAGGAGTGCTGAAACTGTTAGGACTTTGGCAACTCTTAGAGATGGACTAAATATCTTTTGCATAAAGGGATGTTCATGAGTCTTTGGGAGGCCTGGGGAAGAATGTTATGGCTTGTATGTAGATGTTCCTCCAAAGCCTCTTGTGGTCATAGGTGGGGTTCTTTGGAGTTGGTTGGAGTGTGTGATGCTGGGATAAAGTCTGTGATGTGGGTATTAAGTGTATGATGCTGGTTTTAAGGCTGCCCCACCCTGAGTGTGAGTATTACCTACCTTAAGGGCAAGTAACCTGGGTGGAATACAAGGAACACAAAGAGGGCTGTTGCGTGACTTGCTGCTGCTGCTGCTGCCACCTCTACTGCTCTTTGCTATTGCCTGCCTACCCTGCAATGGACTATTTTTCCTTTGTGACGCCCCTTCTTCCATGCCACCCTGCCTCAGTGCCAGCTGACTATGGACTAAAATCTCTGAAAACTATGAGCTAAATAAACCTTTCTTCCTTTAAATTATGGGCATCAGGTTCTTTGTCTCCACAATGAGAGAAGAAACTAAGATATGAGAGAGAGTGAAGCTAATACTTTGTTCAGTTAATACGTAGGAGCTCTAGGAAGAACTGCTTTCAGTGAAGTTACTTTCCTCGGTGAACACAGTGCAGGTGTACAAGAAGAACCAGTCTTCTTCTGAAGTTCAAAGAACTTTAGATTTGCAGGGATTTGTGGATACGTTTCTCTAAGTTTTGGGATTTTTTAAGCATTGGAATATCTCAGTCAGGATGATTATCATCAGTCAACATCTGCAAAGAAACCATTGGAAAATAATTCAAAAGAGCTTCTCTTCTCAAATCACCTCAAAAATTTTCAAAGAATAAAATAAAAAATGCAACAATCACCCAAGCTTCTTCTGTACCAGTTAAACCAGTTGAAAATTTGTATCCATATTAAACACTCTTATGGAAAAAGGGTAAATCTGGCATCAAGTTCTTGATTTTCCTCTCTGCCTATTTATTTAGTTTCATTTCTTTATTTAAAATCCTAAATATGCGTTGCTGAAGTTATATTTATATGAAAGTACAAGTCTGTGCCAGAAGGATCAGCTGAAATGCTAAGACTGGGGTGAATTGATCATTTCGTCATATTGGTTATGGCACAGTGTCATGGGACCAAAATGACCTTTAAAGTCAGAGTTCTGACTTCCAAGATGAATTTGAACAATTACTGGATATGAGTCACTGGGAAAGCTATTTAATCTTTCTGAGGTTCAGAATATCCTCTCCCAAATTGAGATAAAAATGGCTGTTGGCCAGATTTCCACATTGATTAAATAAAATATGGAAAAATACACTGCATATTGCCTTGCCAATACTCTAAACAAATTGATAGTGTATTCACTTTATTTTCTATATCATAGAGATGTTTTGAATGATATACTCTAAATGAATGTTAGTTTATTACCAACATTTATACCTACTATTATTTCTTGCTGTCACCAAAATGAGTCTAAAAAAAAACCTTACATTATTTTAAATCATGGTAAACAGAAGTATTAAACTTTTAAACATTACATGCATGAAAAATAAATCTCTTTAGAGAAATAAAAAATATTACTGTCTGGATCAATAAGATCCAAAAAAGATGAACTTTTCATCATATCTGTCATAGTATTGGGTAAAGACCGTAGGATACAGGGCTGGGAAGAGGAAACCTATATAGAAAAACCTACCTCTCATGCTTACTTCACATTTCCCCATAACAACCATCTTCAACTCCAAACAAACCAGGACATTTGATAACTCCTGTGGACCTCATTTACTTTCCTTTTTCCTGAAATACTTTTTCTTCCTCCCCAAACATGAAAGAAAGACAACAAATGCTAATCTCTTTTATACATTCTCTAGAGTCCCAGATCTGGATGTCTTCCATGTATTCTGTTTCTAGGAGCTATCAGTAAGATTGTCCTACTTGACCTTGTTCATTTGCCGTGGCTCCTTTTCTTGCTTGTCTAATATGTGAACTGAAGTGAGGGGAACAGGATGAAAAAAAGAATTAAGATGTGTACAATTTCCAGGATGAATTCAATCATACACTGCAAATATATACTAATAAAAATAAAAATTTAAAAAAAGTCTGAAGTGAGACATTTATCTCTGTCTCTCCTGCAGCATCCAACCTAGAGTATTTCTTATTTTTATTGTTAATTGTCTCTGTGTTAACTTATAGTAAATGGAAATTTAATACCAAATTCTTCTCTGAGCTCCCTGTTGAACAAATGTAAATGAGGAATTAAATTGTATAAATTTAGTTGTTCACTAAATAAAGCACAGTAAGACCAGGTAAAGGCTATCATTTTATTTTTACTTTTTGCTTCTAATTGTTAGGATGAAATTATCTCATAGAAGATTATATAAAGTATTTTACATAATAATTGGATAATAAGTAAAAATGTAATTCTTTCTTCAAATTTGTTTTTTGAAATGTAAGGATGTATCTTTAAAGAGATATGTAAAGGTACACCTTTAAAGTTCTACACCAAGCATCAATTTTAACTTCAGTTAGATGAATGGCACTATTTAGTAATGATTGTTTTCTGCTTACAGTATTTTTCTCAACATAAGTCAGAGTGTGGAGAAAATCTCAGAGTCAGTGGTTAGCTTGGCTCTTTAAATCATCCCATATAAAAGAAACATTTTGACAAGACGTGATTATTTTGCAGTCAGTTTGTGGAGTAACTCTTTGACAAGTGCCCAAAGTGCATTTATCTGTATTTCTGATTAAAGAGAAAAACAAGCATCTTACATACCAGATGTGCAGATGGCAGAGTTTAATACTCTCTGGGAATGTTAGAAGCCTGTTTTACAACCTCATGCTGATAGAAAGTCATATAATTTCCAGAGAAAATAATGGTAGGATGTACAAGAGTAGATGTGTGTTTGCGTAAGCATAGGGTGGGGTGATTTTGGAAGAAAATGAGGAAGGGAGGGATTACTGGGCCTTTAAGTTCCCTCAAATATTGGTATAAGGCACTCATTAAGAATTCTGGATTTCCGGGCTGAGGGTGAGAGAGAAGGCCACATCCCAGGTTGAGACTGAAAATAACCCATTCCTGCCTCTGTTGCTAGCCTTGCACTGTGCAGTGCAGAAGTCTCAGTTGTGATTTTTCAAAATCTGGGTTTGGATTCTTGGAGCAGCTGAATTGCTATTGCTCAGCACTCTATTTTCCAGCTCTGGAGATTTGAAGACTTCTGATCCTCAACAAGTTCTTGCTGTCCTCATGGCTTCCAGTCAAAGGAGTCAATCCTGTGAAGGTTCAAGCTCCTCACAGGATGCACACTGCTCTCACATCCTGCAAAATGTGCTCCTAAATGCCAAGTTATGTAAATTGGTGCCTCTTCTGCTCCACAAGTATCAAAAGAAGGAGCAGGTCACCATGAACGAAATGCTGCATGTTCTCCCCCAGGATTACCGTAAAGACTTCCCTCTGAACTTTTGGGAGCTTTGTGAGTCCATGTATCTGGGCTTTGGCATTAAAGTCAGGAAAGTGAATTACCCTGGAGATACACATGAGCTAGTCTCCATTTTGGGTCTTACGTACAGTGGGATACTAGATGGCAATAGTGAAAGAATCATTCTCAAAATCGACATCTTTATATTCATCCTGTCTCTAATCTTCATAGAGGGCAACCGTATCAGTCAGGAGGACCTAACTGCAAAAGTGAAAAGATGGGACATGTTAGCTTAGTCTGAGCGTATTCATTTTGAGGAAGCCTGGAAATTCGTCACTGAGGATTTAGTACGGGAAGAGTACCTGCTGTACCGGCAGATTCCTAACAGTGATCCTGCTCGCTGTGAGTTCCTGTGGGGTCCAAGGGCCTGCGCTGAAACCAGCAAGATGAAACTCCTAGTTCCTATGGCCCATCTTAATGGGACAGAACCCAAGTCTTACCCAGAACTATATGAAGAGGCTGTGGAAGCAGAACTAGGTACACAGCCAGGCTTCCTGAGAAACAGGGGATGTTGCCCAAAGGTGTCAGTGAATTTGTTCTCCTCCGAGAAGAAATGAGGCCCATTTTCAGTCTCTGTGGAGAGCAGGCAGTTTTCTAAGTAGTGAAGGCCAGGGGAGGGGTAAAGTAGCACGCATAGTATCTTACTGTCTCCTCTACTTGGGCCACTTGGAAATGGACGGGGGTTTTCTTTATGTTTTTTTGAAGTATTGGTCCTTTTTGGGGGAGACTGAAGTAGCTTGCATATTTATTAAATGGTACTGATCTCCTGTGTATTTTTAGTTTTGTGATGTTTGTGTTTTCTGATGGGAATGTGATTTTCTGTGACATTGATCACAAACAGAGTGCCTTTTCCATTCATATGTAACAGTCTTTTCTGTTTTATCATACAAACAGAAAAACTATTCAATTTATTTATGATAAAATGAGATTGGAATAGAAATTTCCTTGAAAAATTGTACGTTTACATGAAGTTAGAGGGACCCTAGAAAAAGTGATAAGGATGCAAATCAAATATTGGCTGCTGCTCATTTCTTTTCCCCTGTTGATCTACACTATTAAACTTATATTTGTTGCATACCTGAAAAAAAATTATTTATTTATTTAAGAATTCTGGATTTCTGTGGCTTAAAATATGGGAAAAAATGTGTGCTGAATTATGTTGCTATATAAATTAGCAATTTATTTCTTTAAGCACACAAATACCACAAAATGTCCCTGAAGTGATAGTATGGGTGGTTTGTAAGGGAAAAATAACATTCCTTTATTACTAATAAATAACGCATTTAATTGGTCTAAATGCTTTGTCAAGAATAAAGATCTGTAATTCATGGATTCTCTTTTTTTCCTCTCTTCCATCAACAAATATTTTGTCAGATGCTTTAAAATTTATGAACCTCCTGAACAAACATGTAAAATCTCTTTCTCCCTCTTTCTTCTTCTCTTCCCTTACACCTTCTACACTAGGTGTGATGCCTGGCAGATAATCCAATAAAAAGCAAAATCAGACAGGATCCCCTGCTTTCCTTGAAGATTCTCACTCACGACTCTAATAACATGTGGGATTGTTAATTGTGGTGTCAACTTGAACCAGAAACACCTAGAAGGCTGGTTTAGCATTGTTCTGTGTGTGTGGGAATGATTGGCTCGCTGAAGATGGAAGACCCACCTGGGTGTGGGTGACATAAACCGATAGGCTTGTAGCTCAGATGGAATAAAAAGGGAAAGAAGAAGGAAGTCTCACTTCTGCTTCTGTGGAAGAGATCCAGCCTTTGGAGTTGCCTTTGGGTAGCAACCTTCAGGCTTCTGGCAAACTCTTTGGCTTCCTAATGTGAACTCACATGGGACCCTGCAGTGAGCTCCATACCTTCAAATTTGACTGATTCCTCTGGCTCTACAGCACACAGACAGCTCTTTTGCCCTCTTCCTTACCTGACTCTGGAGATGGCTATTGTCAGCCTACCTTGTTAAAAAAATACATACATATATATATATTTATATTTATATATTATAATAAAATATATTATTAAATCTATTCCTACAATGAACCCTAAATGATATAGGTGATGCCGGATTTATCCATTTACATTATAATTAACATGTTGGTCCCAACCCACCAGCTCAGCTAAAGATAACAGGCATCCTATTTATGGCAAAAAAAAAAAAAAAAAATTATAGCTGAAAATTGATGTACCAGATCCATGAGTATGTGAATGACACTGGAAATCAACATACAGTCTGCCAAAGTTGAGTTGGGAAGCATTTTGCCCTTTGTAGGTATGGAAGTCCAGCTTTGAGTCATCTCGATCTCTGAAATCAGATTAAAGAAAGTATAGATTTTTAGAGTCACATGTCTTGGAGTGAAAGAAAGAGGAAGGAAAGAACAAGGGAGGGAGTGAAGAAGGAAGGAAGGAATCAAAAGACATAAAGTTATGGTTCATGGCACTATTCCTAACAGCCAAAGAATATTTTTTAAAACCCAGAGAAAATGGGCCAGGGATTTAGCTCAGTGGTTCTGCCGCCTGCTTTATAAGCGCAAGGTCCCAAGTTTGACCCCCAGTACCAAAAAAAACACAAAAAAACAAAGAAAAACATAAATGTCCAAAGCAATATTATTCATAGTGACTGGAAATGAATGATAATTAAAATATCCCTACTTTTTATTCAGATAAAAAATTATGGCATATTATACCCTGACTGCCTAGTCAGGGGTATGGGGAGGCCTAAAGAAAAAAAGACAATAGAGGCTTGCATAATTTCAAATATAGAGGATGTTAGTGCCTGAGAGCACAAAGACAAAGACACTCAGAGCTGGCCACTATTTATTGGTTTCTGGATGTCTTAGAGGGCGGTGGGAATCCTATGAAGATAAGGATCTTATACTGATGAGGATCTTAGCTTGCTGAGGAGCTTATGTTGATTAGGACAGGGAGATAAGCAAAACATTCTTACAATAGTAGGTGGGATGAGTTAAGCTGATAAGGAATTTGTCTTCCCCCTGGTGAAACCTTTCTCTTTTTGTATTACTACCTCATTCTCAAGGAACCAGGAGGTCTTCAGCTGATGTAATCTTGCCCTTGAGCATCACGGCATCTTGGGACCATTGAGGCCTCAGACAACCCTAATCATAATGTAATTGTGAAATGATTTGTCCCCAAAATTATATAGAATGGCTCCTAACAGCATATTCATCTAAAGCATACTATACTTCAATAAGATTGAACAATCTATAACCATAAAAAATATAGTGAACAAATCTTATAAGTAAATCCTGGAGAAAAAGACAAACACAAAAGGAGAAACACTGTATGAGTCCACAAGAAAACTCCAAATAGAGAAGATTAAGTTTTGTTTTACAAGTCAGGGTAATACCAGGAAGGGAGATTGATGGAGGCTGCCGAGGTGTTGTTTATGTTTTGATTCCTCATCAGCTTCCATGTTATATGAATGTGATAGATTTGTCAAAATTCATAAAGTTGTACACTGACTAAGTTTTTCCTGTTTTGGTAGGTAGTTTACAACTCAATATCTATCCAATTAAAGATACTGTTTAAAAGAACATCCATTATCAAATCAACTCTAATGAAAAAAATGTGAAAATCCTCTTTAATAAAATCTACAAAATATTTGCTGAGAGAAATTCAAGAGCATACAAATAAATGGAGGGACCTACCACGTTTATGGTTTGGAAATTCTGTATTGTAAAAACGCCATGATTAATTTTAGGTGTCAACTTGACTTAACTCATGAATATGTGAAAACTCAGTAAAGCATTGCTGTAGTTTTTAGTGTGACACTGAGAGAGATTCCAGAGGACTAAGTGGGGAAGACCCATCTTTGATATGGGCAAGCACCATCCAATTGGTTGGGAGCCTGAAGTACTTGAGTTTTTTTGAGACAAGGTCTTGCTATACAGGGCAGGCTGCCCCTGCACTGTCTAAGTAGCCCAGACTGGCCTCAAAATTCCAATATTCCTGCTCAGTCAACTGCTAGGATGACAGGCATGGGCCATCGTGATGACCAACACTTGCTTATTCACAAAGCTAATGTTACGTATTTTTTTCAAAATAAGTGCCGCTAGAGCAGTTAAACATCTGAATTTTTTTAAATTAGCACTTATTATTATTATTATTATTTTTGGTAGTGGGGATCAAACTCGGGTCCTTGCACTTGCGCAGCAGGAGTAAAATTAGCATTTATTTTATAACATCTATAAAATATGTTTTAGGTATATTTAGAAATCTAAAGTGAAAAAATAAAACAATAACAGATCTAGATAAAGATATTACATGTATTTAGAGATTTTTGGGGGGTTCTTAAATTTGGCAGAAAAATTAAAAATGAAATATTTTTATTTATTCATTAAATTAAGAGCTTCAGCTTAGAAAATATATAATTTAGAAAGCAAAAATGTAAACCAGGAAATGAGAGAAGTTATTGCATGCACATAACTATCATCCATCTTATATTTAGAATATGTAAAGATCTCTGATACATCAATAAGAAGGAAAAATAAAAAAATTAGAAAAACATGAAAGTCTTAAACACTTTAGGAAAGAACGTATCCAAATAAACAGATAAAAGAAGCTTGATTTATTTAGTAATCAAGGAAATTCAAGTTACAGTTGCAATGAATTATTTCTACAGATCCAAGAGAAAAATTAAAGTTTAACAATAGTAGGTAATAGCAAAAGTAGAGCCACCAAATGGAAGTAGAAATTTGAGTTTTGTTCTTCTGTATTGCCTCTTGCAAAGGGCAAATATGGTCTTCAGTTACGTTTTTTTCTGAGTATAATGGCTTAGCCCTAATTTTTCCATAGTTTTCTATCAGACTTCCTTTTAAATGAGTTATTAACACAGGATATTTGTTCTATAGCCACAGCTCCACAATAATTTCATTTCAATTCTGAGCAATTCTTATCTTATTAACCACTCTAGATTTGTATGAAAAAATTTAATAGTTTGCTTTTTTCGTGGATCCTATTAGACTTTGCAAAACTGAAGGCAGAGTAAACAATTTCCAGATTATCCCACATTGGTTTTAGTACAACAATTTATTATTATATAGTTAAAGGAAAGACATATTCTCAAAATATATATCTCCTGCAAGTCTCATTTGTGCAGTATATAAAAATTTTGTGTTCGATTTATAGTCCCATAGTTGTAAGGATGGGTACAAGGAAAGAAAATGAATTTTTCAGTAATCAATCACATCAATTTTTGATTAGAAGTATATGTTAGTTCCTCCAGACTTATCCTTCAGGTAGCTGTTGAGCACTCTTACTACATATCTACTAATTCAACTCAATATATATTTACTAACCAGGGCTGGGGATTTAGCTCAGTGGTTCTGCCACTTGTCTCGCAAGCACAAGGTCCCGAGTTTGATCCCCAGTACCAAATATATATATATATATATATATATATATATATATATATATATATATATTCACTAACTGTCCAGTTGTTTTAAAAATAACAAAGATAGAACTTTCATTCTTTTCTAGAAAGCTTAACATGGCAACATCAAGAAAATAAAAGATAGAAATAAAAATAGGATGTCTAAAGAAACTATGAAATATTTCTCATTCATTTATTAAAATAAATATGATATGTATCTTATACATTCCAGTAGTAAACAAACAAAATATTCAAAATCTGTGTTAAGGCTGCTAAATTTGGTGACTGTCAGAAAGAGAAGTGGAGGGTTTCCAAGATACAATATCCATGGCAGTATATTTCAGAAGAGCTGAACCTATTCACCAAATTAAACAGCCTAAACCTTGACTGAGAATCTGACAACTCGTTGTTTAGAACCAGCTTGGCCTGCTGACTTCAGGAGCAGATAAGACCGGCCTCCACGCAGAGTGATCCACAGATTGTTGTATCTGCAGGAAACAGTCCTTCAAACAAGTCCTATGGAGAAGAAAAACACTGCATGTGAGCATCCTCACAGTGACAGAGTCCCAGGTGTCTCATAAGAGTAAATGCTAAATAATTTACAGGCACAACCCCAAATCACATTGGAGATTTTTGATAACCATGGAAAAGATGCTGGATCATCCACAGCATAAATTATCTGCAAATAGTTGCTTTTAGAAAGGCTCACCTGTTTTGAAACTGACTCATACTCATTAAGGAACAATTATGGAATCTCTCAGGAGAGAGTTGCCGCAGAAATCAAAGCTGTTTCTGGTTTTGCAAAGCAGCAGTGATGATGTTTCTAGCGGTAACATCCAGTGTCAGGCATTGGTGGCATCCAGGGAACCAGCAACAGTATCTCTGCCAAGAGATGATGTCTTCACAGGAGCCCTTCTGATGATGTTTGAAGGTATTCATGAGCCCCCATTCTTATACTCTGACTCTCTCAAATTCTGTGACCCATCTAACATTCTGGAATATATTCTGTTCTCCTCAAGTTAGACATAGTCATTGTTTGGGACTTTGGGGAGAAGGTATGGCGAATTTAATCCAACTCCTGACCTATTCATGCATGAATCTTTGAAATAAATATGACTGTACAGAAACACACATACATGATGCTTGGCCATATTTAAAACTCTTTTCCTCAGTTGAGCCTTTAATGCTGGCAGCAATGCTGATTTACACTACGTAAATCATACTTTATTTAGGTAATCCCCTATTGTTGACCTATAGGTATTTCTAATTTTCACTGAGTGAAAATTGTTGATATAGATTATCTATTATATAAATCTTTGACATAACTATAATTATTTCCTTTGATTAATTTATTTTTTAGAATTAGAGTTCTGATTCCAATTATATGGTAGAGTTGATGGTATTGCATGAACTTTCCTATTGTTAAAGTTATTAAAACTGAACAAAATATAAGATGAAATTTTTTGAAAACTAGAATAAAACCAAAGTAGGCACAAGGAGTACTGCATCCGTTAAAAGGCAGGAAGGTCATTAGGTGAGTTTCAGAATCATCTGTGGTAAGAGTAATTTAAAATTTTGTATACGAGGGAACAAAGCATAGACAGAAGACTAGTTGTTAAAGAAGTTTGACATGAAAAAAGAAGTGACAAATTGAATAGCAATATCCCAAAGAGAGGGAAGCTTCAAGAAGGTCCTAATGTCTCCTACTGACTGTTAACAACAGTCATTATTGATGGATTCCTAATTATGAATGTAAAAATAACAGAAAGAAGCAGCTGGGAGGAAAGAAATGGAGTAAATTTCAGTATCTGTTGTTGGCCAAGGAAAGATGCTGGAGTTCATGTTCCATCAAATCAGAACCTGATAAATGTCAGGGCTCTTCACTGAATATGCAGAAGGATTACTCCAAAATAAGGACAAAATGGAAATACTAGAAATTAAGAGAAAGCTAAAATCAATTCCTAAAAGGGTTAAGATATTCTACTGATTTTCTACTTGCTTTCCACAAGAAAATATCATTTTCTTTGGAGGAAGACAACACCAGTCAGAGATGATGCCCTCTTTAAACAATCCATCATTTGTAGTATCAAATTAAAAGTTAAAGGCATGATAAAATGCAGAGCCAATTGAACAAAATCAGAAGAAAAATGGACAATTGAAACAGACCTGAGTGAATCAAATATTGGCATTATCAGAGACTTTAAATACCCACAATTATTGTAATTCAAGAAAATAGAAGGAAGAATGGTAAATTTAAACAAGCATTTAGCATCTGTAAAACAAAACGAACAATAGCCCTCCCAAACTCCTGTGTCTCCCTAGCACCCAAACAAACAAATAAAAATGTTAGAGTCAAATGGGAAAGATGCAAAGGCAGGATTAGGAAATCACTAAGAGTAGTTTATTAGCAGAGTAGCTATAGCAAAACATAATAAAACAATTAGTAAATCACAAAATAAGAGTAGTAGAAAGTATCTACAACAATGCACAGGAAGACAAAGTATTCAAAAAAGAGCACAGGAGTCCTGCAAATGCAGAGCAGATGTCTAACAAATATTTAAGCAAAAAGAGGATTGTTGAAAAATATTGGCTCAGAATTTTCCAGTCTTGGTAGCAATACCAAGCCACAAGTCTGAAAAGATACTCAGATCCCCCTTAGTATAAATGGAAAGAAAACCACGCTTGGGAAGTATGATAATTGCACTACTGAAAACCAAAATAGAGGAACCCTTCAAAGACAACCAGAGGGAGAATAACACAAAATTCAAGAAGAGCAAGTACAGGGTCAGAGAATTGAGTTTTAAGATTATGATGTGAATTCGCAATCTGCTCCCCAGAAATTTGGCACCTTTTCTCCACTCATTTGAATCCTGGTGTGACTTTGACATTTCAAGTAGTAGAATCTTTAAAGCTCTTTAATGTTTAATCTGCTGAGGTTTCTGAATGATGAATGAAGCCACTGGAGCTTGGGGAGAGATTCTGCCTTGTGAACTTTTTCATGGATTTTGACCCCCTTTAGTAATTACTTAAGTATATTTTATATTTCAACTTCACTTAGGTACTGTGCACATGCATACTGTATGCTAAATTATACTAATATGCAAGTATATAAAGTTGATTTTTAGGTTTGCATATTCACTCTTTTCTATCTCAGAGAACAAAATTGCAGGGCTCTCAGTTTGCCTAACTTATACATTATTGTTGTTATTATTTTTCATTAAGTCCCACTCACTTATAGAATGTTTTATGCATTTTAGTTAGTTTTCTAAGTAATTTTTATTTTATTGCAGTTCTTGATTTCCTAAAATGCCTTCAAGGTGTCCTTGAAAGAACTGCTTTCATCTCTGTATTCAAATGCTCTCCTTCAGCTTCCATGGGCAGCAATTATGGTGTCCTGTATCATCTGGTCTCTTTATACAGACATCCCATGAAGCTGAGATGCAAAAATTCTACCCCCAGTGATGAAGGTCTGGCCTCATTCCAAGGCTTAATTGATGGAGACTTTGTATTTAGTATTCAGCATAGAGCAAAGCATTTCTTATGAAATGGTTCCAGGGGATGAAAATGACCTAGTTGTTTCAAGCCTCCCAACAAAACGGAATTACCTTCTAGACCAAGATTTCCTTGATGATCACCGTCTCTCACTGAGTAATGACCTAATATACCAACCAGGATCATTTTGAAAATATAAAACCTTATTCATATATTCAATGAAGTAAAAAAGCATGGTATAGAATGTGATATGCACACATTAGAATTATAAACAAAATAATAAAAGCATATGAAGGAAGCCTGGTAAGAACCCTACTAAAGTAACAATAACGGTGGTTTTTTCACCATTTTACATGTTTTCTAGATTGTAGTTCTATTACCTTTATAATTAAATAATAAATTTCATTTAAAATGATGTTGAAACATCTCTGTGATAAAGATTTTGACGACCTACTTTTATAACCTCCTTTCTTTAGCAGCAGGCCTGGAATTCTACCTCTGGAATGTCATAATTAAGATCATAACATGTTAACAACCAAACTAGGTTTTCTGACATTATGGCATGCTTATTTTGCAATACACTTCTTTTTAGCCTCTGTACAATCCAAACCTTTTAGTTACACTTTGCATGAATGTCAGGCAAAGTCATTGCAACCAAACTTCTGTGTGCATCTTTTTGCTGCTTGACTTCTTATAATAATCCAAATGTAGTGAGAACATTGCATTTACCCAAGGAGGAAGACAAAGTGGTAATTTTGATTTTACTCCAAGTCACCAGGAATGGAATTTTCTAACTATCTTTTAATCTTACAAGTACCTTAATCTCCAAAAGTAAAATTAATTTATCAAAAGCATGTGAAAACCCCATATACCCTCCAGTGAATCTCCTAGATGCAAAAGGAAAAGATATCAGAACTAAAAACTAACATGAAAGATATTTTTCTTGCAGATGTTTTATTTGACTCCAAAACAGATCTAGAAATAGAACCAAAGATCTTTAAATGAATATGGTCTGCATTCTTCCAGATACTTTTTAAAAATATTGTCTATACAGTTCCAATAACTATAGAAAATATTCATAACGTACTAAGTTAACATAATTTTCATTTTTACTTGTGTAATTGGAAGTTATCATTAAGTTATTCTTAAGCAAACATTTTTCTTATAGAAATCAATTGCACAAGATCATCTCATTTTAAAAGGACTGAAATCAGCAAGTTTGGAAATAGCTTCTAAAGAGAATCTGACAGCAATGCAGTTCCATCTTGGCTGGCTTGAAGAATACATGTTTGCTCTCTGGCCAAGTTTATGCCACTTCACAAGGTTACATCCAGCCTTAGGATATGTATTTCAAATAAAATATTTTCTTGGCTGGCATGAATATACCAAAGGACACCTAGTTTTATAATATTATTTGCTCACTGAACAAAATTGAGCATATAACATCGAGTGAGTCTCCATACAATAAAACTCCAATGGCATGACATGCCATGGAAAGGAATTTGAATCAATTTTTGCTACTGCTTTGAGTTTATTAAAGCAGGTCTATTTGTAACATTATAGGTAAGTAGAATCACAAGGAACTTTTAATTCAGTGATAAGATTTTTTCAAAAATCTGTCTTCATAAATTGAGATAAGCAGAGCTCCTCCACAGGTTGCAGAAGAGGACACTGAGAAGCCTTTATAATTCACTTATCTTATCCATCTTTCTCACCTAGGCTGTTGAGCATCTCAACAAAACAAAAGTCCTCACAATAGATCACAAACCAAGAATCTAATCCCAGTCCCTCTTGTATTACAAACAAGTCAACAAAAACCTAAGAAATAAAGCCACTTGTCCAAGATTTACTAAACACAAAGCTTTGCACACATTAGGTCTCAAGATATAAGTTGCCAGGGTAGATTTTATATTAATTAGTGAAAGACACAGATCTACCAATCTTGAACATTTTTTACCATCAATATTTTCATTAATAGAATGCCATCTTCAACTGCCTGAAAGTAAAGAAAGTGTAAAAGGAGAACAGATTTGTGAAACTCAGTACCCCAAAACCTATGATCTTCTACATAATTTACAAACATTTACAATAAGCTTTGGGGTGCTAACCTTAGGGACTACTAAATATTCAGTTCAAGTTACACTACTTCACAGTACTGTAAACCCCTGGCTGCCACTGGAACCATGAATGCTTCATTGTGTACGTCAGCCCCAGGGCACCCAAAGTATTTTCATGAGTTCTTTCCCAAGAATAAGAGCTCTGGTCAACTCTGACTGAATTGAAGGCCAGTGGATGGGCCTTCAATGCAGAGGATCTATAATGTAGATTATAGGTGAGTTCTGTAAGGTTACAGAATTATCAAGCACAAAAGAAAGCTCTGAGAGTTCTAGGACTCCTGGATGTTCTGATTATTTGAAAAATGCAGTGTATTCTGGCATATGTTCTCACTTATGTTATTTTAAATATTTTATTTAATCAGAGCACTGATTTCTTCTATTACAAGAAAAAAAAACTTCCCTTGTTTATACTTTATCTTGTAACTCAGTAACTATATCACTGTGTTGGTCAGAAGGAACAAAACTGATGGAGAATATATGCATTACTAAGCAAGAGAATTGATTAGGTAGGCTTACAGGAAGTGAAGCCGCAGAGTCCACGAGTCCATCTGCTCACCAGAGATCTGAAGGACCAAGTAGCCACTCAGTCAAAGAAAATGGAAGCTTCAGAGCAAGAGGGGTCAAGGATGCAGCCCCAGTCCAAGCTCGAAAGCCTGGAAGCTCACTAGAGAGCCGAAGTGCAAGTCTGTGTTAGCAGACTGATGTCCAAAGGAGTGATAGAAAAAGATTTACATGCTCAAGTGGAGTGGAGCTTTTCAAAACCTAAGCATATCTTTTTCTTTTTCCCTTTTTTATTCAATTCAGGCTAAAAGCCTATTGAATGTGACATTCACAGCTAGGTTAGGTCTTTCACTCTCAATTTGATGGCCTGCATGTAAAACATCTCTGGAAACATCCCACGGATATCCATGGAATGGTGTTTTGCTAATCTGCTAGGTGTTTCTTATTTCATTTAAGATAGTATGTCACAACTAATGGTCACAATCACTATTTAAAGAAACACAAATAATTTACTACAGTATGAAAAAAGCACGCTTATTATAATGTGCACATGAGATCTGTAGAAAATACAATGAGACTTTTTTTGTTGGTCCTTGGAATTTCATCTGAAGTCTTGAACATTGAGATAACGAAGGCATGATACTGTTACTAAGAAGCACCAGGTCATCCCCAAGTGGTGGAAATGGTCTGGTTGTCATCATTCCCAAGAGCCAATTTTAAGAAAAGTTCATTGATTTATTGGAAAGCAAAGCTGATGAAGAAATGTAATAGGTATACATAAGACTATTACATACCTTTTTCTCTTTCATCAAGAAAGGCACCGTCCAATAACCACTCAGAGACCGGAATGTGTGTTAGTGTGGGAGAGTGATGTTTTACTACCGCACCTCCACTTTCCTGGTAGATGCCTGTCAGCTGCAGAAGTATGCACATTTTCTGGTGAACAACAGATACTTTCAGTTTGACGTGTGTTTCTAAGCTTGTGGGCACAGAGAATGAATGGAGCTTGTCTCTTGAAGTTTCCTAAAGAAGGCCACAATAGCAGGGCTCAAATAAGGGATGCAGGGACTTGGCTTTACTCCTGCAGTGTATCAGGGCCAGGTGGAATGTGCTTTCACATGAACCCCTTTGACACTCAAAAAGCAGTCAGTTCTGAAAGTTTTCAAAGGACTGAAGTGAACGGCCTGCCAGGGAAAGAATGGACCATTTTGCTTCATTGCCAGAGGTGAGGGTGAGCTGTAAAAAGTCTTTGAAAGGGTCCCTTGCCTGTGTCATGAAATAGTGCAGCTCAGAGCTACCCAGCAAGGTGGGCTTTTACCTTTGCCGCATTACTTTGCACTCTCCTTAGCTCCTGTGTTCAATATGCTAGTCATACTTTTAAAAATTTGTTTTGTAGCAGAGCCAACTGAACTTAGAAAGATGATTGGACAAAGGCATAAGGGGAGGAGGTTGGAAAGTTTCTTGTCATTTCAAAATAAATTGACTGAAAGACCATTACCTTCTTTTTGTGGAAAAGGTACAAACAAATTGAGCATAATGCATCCCCTCTGTTTTTGACATTTTCAACTTTTATCTTAGAAAGAGAAGACTGAAAAATTGTGAAAAAGTCTGATACTCTCTAGTGGATTCGTCTTATTAAGCCTTTTTTTTCTAACCTATAAAATGAGATGATTGAGGCATAGGGATGTAGGTCAAAGGTAGTGCACTTGACCAGCATGTGTTCCCATCAAGGAGAGAGAGAGAGAAAGGAAGAAGAAGAAGAGGAAGAGGAAGAGGAAGAGAAAGAAAGGAAAAGAAAGCAAACGACAAGGAGAAAATGGCCAGATGTGGTAGTATAAGACTTTAATTTCAGCACTCAGGCTGAAGCAGGAGGAATGCCAGTGTGAGGGCAGCCTGGGCTACATAGCACACTCAACTCTGGTCTGTGTTGCATAATGAGACTCTTTCAGATAAACAAACAAATGAGAACAAACATTGGTCAACTTGCTCTAAATGTTTTTTCAACATTTATGAAAATATAATGTTTTCTCAAGGAGAGGGGAGATGGGAAAAAAACAGAGGAGAGAGGAGAGAATGGATAAAACATGCAAGTGTAGGAAAATACTGTGCTTTTTGAATTATACACCTTAAATTTGCATTCTTCAGGAGAGCCAGAGAATTGAATCAGAACTTCAAAATGTGGCTTTATTTCCTTCGTCCTCTTTTCCACCATTTCTTTTAGAAGCATTGTTAAGCTGATTTTATAATAAAACAAATATTTCTGTAGCCGGAAGCACATCCTGCTCTCTGAAATGCTTTCAGTTGTGGACAGTAAAGAAAATTCTGTGACCTCTGAAATCCTCTCCATAATGGGATTCCCAGGAGAAATGGTGGTGTGGAGTTGAACACACACATGTGCACCCACACACACATACACACACATACACAGACACACACGCACACACACTCACTATGGGAATAAGCTGGGCAATAGTAACCTTGCACTGGTTTGTTGCTGCAGCTTTCAATCCCGTCACAATAGGTGTCACAAAGTCGAATAAAGTTGGTGCTATCTTCTGTTTTCATTATCATCCAAGGGGCTGGGATCGGAAGGGATTCATTTTGTGCCACTGTCATTTCTCATTACTATGTTTGTCATGAAAGTGAATTATAACAGCCCTCAGATGCCAGCTATGGCTTTGCTCTCATTACAGACTTTCATTCTTGGGATGAAGATGGTAATAAGAGTGGAATCTCGTGTAAAAGCAGAGCTCACTTTCATGACAGTAGGAAATTGATGATGAAAATGGAAAATGGCAGACAAAAATTAATCCTTTTCTATGGCAAAAATTGTGCTGCAAACAGCATCATGCATCCAAGGTATCATTCACAATGGCAATGACATAGCAACAAGAAGGCAAACAATGAACAGCGTTTGGACACAATGAAGGGGTTCTGAAGCATCCATCTGGCTAGGTGCTTTGGAAACGTAGTCCTTAATCCTGAATAATGTAACATCCTTTTAGTTCCAAAAGTAACATGATAGGCAATTAGGAGTGCCTCTGTTCTTCCTTCAGCGAAGTGACTATCTCCATTACATAGTGGCAGTAAGGCTCTACCAAATTTATGGATGCCATTAGGATGTCTATATGGGGAACCTTTCACACACACATGCACATATATGTGTGTGTGTATATATATATATATACACATACATATATATTATGTATATATTCTGGAAAAGAATTTATCAGACTTAATTGTAGCACTATTTAAAAGAAGACATCCACTCTCTATTTTACATATTCCTGAATTGATTCTTGAAAAACAAAATCAGAACATTTTCCACTTTTAAAATTAGAGAGGATAAACTTCTTTCCCATCAATATAAATGGTTCTGCGTACCACTGAATTATCTTTACTAGCAAAGTCTATTTATCATTAATTCAAGACATACATTTTCCAATTAAAATTCAAGAGGAAAAGTACCATTTATGCCCAAACTTTAAAATGAATGGTTTCAATTTCCTTCTCTTTTTTATAGATTCTTTTTACTACTGTAGTCCAACTGTGGTGTTTTTCTTTTCCGACACAGAGGTTGTACCTTTTCAGAGTTAGAGTATGTGCATGACGGAAAGCACTTGGTATGAAATGGTCTTTTCATGAGATTTTGCTTAGAGAAGTCTATTTAATGTTTTGTCATTTGCCAATATATATAACAGATATTCAGTATTTATCCATGTCTCAACTTGTCATTGTCAGGTAGATAAAACAGGGTTTTTAATAAGCTCATTGAGTACAAAAACATTTATATGATGGTTATTGAACACAGACATTTACTATGTGAACTTTAGTGTCTGGCATTCGTTTAAGGTTACTAAATGTTGGCACATTTGCCTATGTTATATGGACAAGTCAGGGAAAGTAGGCATGAGAGGCCACTTTTATCCATATGGGAAAAAGGCAAATTGCACTATAAGAAATCACCTGAATTCACTAGATTCCATTTACTTGGAGTAGTTCATAGCAAGGGCACATTTTAAATCTGGAAATCTTTTACACTTAATTTAAGCAGCTAGGCTGGGAACAATAAAATGGTAATTGTTAGGAAGAAAGGAAAGCATTCTTTTAAATTAATAGAATTTTTAAGTAGGAAATATTTCAGAATAAATTTACATAGTTCTGCCAAGTCATCAAGAGTACTCTCAGTTAAAAATCTGAAATACTAGATTATCCTAAACCTCTTTTCTAAAGGGCATTTGTACAACTGCTAAGGGTGAATGTGGGGGATTTTTCAAATCATATAAGGAAAGTACATCTTAAAGCAAGGATCATCTCTCAAGTTAGAAAAACCAGGAATCATTTTTGTTAAATTATATGTTACAATAGGTTCTAAATTCATTAGAGTTTGAACAAGGCCAAGAATCTTTATTTTTAAACTTTTTATTGTATTTCTTACAGATGTCTGATGTGGAACTGCATTAGAAGTCATTATTTTTGTGCTTTAATTTACAAAATATAAACAAGTTAGATATTCATCTTTTCTATAGCTGTCTCAGTCACCTTTTTCTTCTGTATTGAGAAAGCTCTTGATAGAATCCATCCATTCCTTACACATTTATGCCTCTATGTATTATGTGCCAAACATTGAATGTTGAAAATACAGGGTAGACAAGGTACAACCAATAACTTTTAAGAACTCACTCCCCTGGGAGGGTGAAAAAGAAAAATAAACTGTTTACAATGCATTGTAATTATCATGCTGAGGAAATTCCTTCTATGTAAGTGAGCTAAGAAGGGGATCTGTAAAGGGCTTTTTTAAAAGCACACAATTCTGAGCTGAATTCCTGGAATTCATCAAGAATCCATCATGAGTTATCCAGGTGGAAAAAACTGGATACTCCAGGTAGGTGGAACAGCATGGCCAAGGTAAGAAGAGATTAGAAAGTACTCTGTAAAAAATTGGTAGGGTAAAACGTAAGAGAGAGGTAATAGGATCATGTTAATCACCACTAGCATCTATAGCACTCACTATGTGCCAGGGGCAGCACTGCAAGAGTTTCATTCACTGCATCTTCAAAATAGTCCTATGAGGTAGATAACATAATTATTCTTATCACATAAACAGAGACACCATGAAGGGGGCTTTTAATATAACTTACAGAACTATTTTTACAGATAATAGAAATTCATTGGAAGATATTAAACTGAGACATATTAGTGTCCAAATTACATCAAAATCTCATGTACGTCTGCTTCATTTTTTTTTTTTTAATCTCAAGCATTTCCTGGAAAACTGAGTGTATTTCACAAAAGAATACAATGAAATGCAACTGTGAGGCTCTGTTCAGCATTTGCTGAACAAGATGGTACATGAAAAAATTAGTAGTGGACTGGAATAGTGGGCGAGGGATTTAGCTCAGTGGTGCCGCACCTGCCTGGGAAACTCAAGGTCCTGAGTTTGATCCTGGTACCTAAAAAAAAATTAGTAAATGTTGTATTTCTATTAAATTCAACACATTTTAAAATATCTACTGTGAAACAATCAGAGCTTACTCACTAGTTCCCTGTGCAATCATACTGTGAAACATGAAAATATCCTTTCAAAAAAAACTTTTCTGATCATTAATTTCTATATAAAAAAGTAACCAAAAAGAAATTTATAATAGCAAATACATTTACATAAGACAGCAGATACATTTCTTAATAGTTACACAAAAATAATCTGATCTTATATAAGGCACACTTAAGAGTTCATGTTCTTCATATCTTTATTAAGTTTTGAGTTTGTTTTGCTTTATTATCTATTAAAAATGAAAATTAGCTTAATTTAGTTTATCAAATAGATCAAAAATCAGTCAAAAGTGATTCTGTTTATAACTGAAACCAAAATATCGGAATGTCATGTTTGGATAGTGACAGTAGAATATACTTAGGGAATTAAATTTTACTCAAAAATCGAGTTCAGAAACAGTTTTGATAATCCTAAGTATTTTGTATAAGTTCAGGATTTAATTCTTAAAATACAAACTTAGCTACAAAAACACAACTTTCCCTTTGAAAATCTTCAGAATATGTAAGTTCAAAAAAAAAATGACACAAGGATGGTAAGTAAATTACATGCATATATCCCCTATATTAACAATTTTAATCATTTTAAATCACCAGTAACTTATTCATATCAGGTTAAATCAATGTTACAGATATTTGTATTTTTGACAAAATTACTTTAAAATATATGCAATATTTTTGTGTTGTTTATGTTTGGTTGAAGATTTTTGTTGAATAATTTTTTTCAGTATATTTCCTTTGTAGAGATGTGAACTTACATTTATTATTTAAATTCAAAACAGGAGAAAAGTGACTAAAATAATACTTTACTATTGTGATTTGAAACTAGATTTATAGAATTTTGTCTCAAAGTGCATGTCTTAAAAATGGACTTAAATTGAGAAGTCATTGTAGGGAAAGGAGAACAAATAAAAAAGGGAGACATTTAGATAGTTTCATTCCCACCTTTATCTTTTCAACTACAATAGCTCTAGGAAATTTTTAAAAAGTACATGTAAAAAAAAAAAAAGTACATGTAAAGGTTTGGCTAGTTTTATTTAACAAAACAAAACAAATTATGCTATGCTCTTCAATCTACATTATATTGTGACTTTTGTTGTTTTATTTTATATATATATAAAATATATATTATATATAAATAATATAATGTATATTATATTTTATATATATATTTGTGTGTGTGTGTGCCAGGGATTGAACTCAGGACCTTGCGCTTGTGATTCAGGAGGCAGAATCACTGAGCTAAATCCCCGGCCCCCTATTATACATTTCTATATTAATTTAAAGTCTAAACAGGACTCTGAATCTCACTCAATATTCCACACATTGTTAGATCTTAAAGTCATTTCTATGTTTTCTCTGTTGTAAATAATTCTTCAGTAAAAATCATATGAGTATAATTTTTCTTATTTGTTGTTTTCCGTTGGTAGCAAAACAGAGATGCTTGAATAAAATGCATGACTTTATTTAAGGTTTTTGATACATGTTGCCAAATTATTTCCCTCAATGTTTCATCTATTTGCAACTGATATATAAGTATGTATATGACAAGTACTGTCATGCTGATTTTTCTTTCTTGATTATTTTTACCTATCATTCTTAATTGTAATACAACTTATGTACAGCAAAAATTATCTACTTTAGCTATACAGTTTTGTTTGACAAATGTATGTTGTGTATAATCATGAATTTAATTAATTTGTATAACATAGTATTTCAACTACTCTCAATATTTTTCTCATGGTTCTTTGTCCTGAGGCAGGTTCCACAACTATAAAGTATTGATTAGATTTTGTTGCTATAATTTTCTTTTAAGAATGTCACATACATGGAAACACTGGTTTCTTTTACTTGGCTTAATGCTAATTGCATCGTGTTGGTGATGTGCCATCAGTTTGTTCCTTTTCTTCCTCGATAATATCATATAAGTCTACAATAATTTATGTATAGATTCACCACTTGTTCAAATTTCAATTGTTTCATTTTTGGTGATTGTGTATGTAACTATTATGAACATTCATACATAGGTCTTCGTACATTTCTAAAAGATACATTTCTAACCTTCTAGTGAAAATACCTTAGAGTAAGTGATTGGTTCATGTATCTAGGATATATTTGCAATTATACTACACTGACAAACTATTTTCTGAAGTAGGATAACATTTTCCAATTTTGGTAGCAAACAAAAACACAAACTGTAAATGAACAACTGTAAGTGCACAACTACAATTTGTTGAAAGAGCATGCTTTCTAAAATTACCTTGGCACATTAGGTTTGCCAAACAAAACCTATGGGAGTAGTACGTGCATTGCTTCATTCCCAGGCAATTTTTATTTTGTAATTTTAGCTATTCTAGCAGATGTGCGGCAATATGTCATTTGTGGTTTAAGTTTGAATTTTCCTAATTATTAGTGATGTAATACATCCTCTTGTAGTCTTATTGAAATATATGTGTGTGTGCATGCGTGTGTGTGTGGATGCTTGAAGTCACTGTTTAAATCTTTTGCCCATTTTAATGGCTTATTATTATTGTGTTGCATAAAGCTTTATTTTATTTTACTTTTTTATTTTGAGATAGGGTCTTGCTATATATTCCAGGCTGGTCATGAACTCACTATGTAGAGCAAGCTGGCCTTGGACTCATGGCTAATGTCCAGTCACAGCTTCCTGAGTACTGGGATTACAGGCATGAGACATCATTCAAAAGCTTTATTTTTGATGAAATACAAATGATCAATTTTTAAATTTATTGTCTGTGCTTTTGTGTACCAAATACAAAGAAAGTAAGCATTATATACTAAAAACATGTACTAGCAAACCAAAAGAATCTTATCCTGCCCCAAGGTCTTTTTCTCCTATATTTTCATCTAAAAGTTTTGAAAGTTCAACTCTTAGGTGTATGGTTATCCATTTTAACTTAGCATTTGCATAAAATGTGTGGGAAGAGAAACAACACAGTTTTGTTTGTTAGTTTCCTTCTTTTGCCATAACACAACTTGTTGAAAAGATATTTTCTCTCCAGAATTATCTTGGTGTGATAATATTTATCACAAATTAAGTGACCATAGATATGTGAGACTATTTTGGACTTTCTACTTCATTCCATAAATCATCATATCTACCCTACTAGTAAAACCGCAACATCTTGATTATTGAAGCTTTATAATAAATTCTGAAATCAGATTTTGTGAGTTTCCAAATTTATCCTTTTACTTTAAAATTGATTGGGCTCTTCTAGGGCCATTTCTTTTCCATATAAATTTTAGAATTATCTTCTCAATATCCAAAACTAAGCTCCTTTGTATTGTGATAAATACTCCTTTGAATCTATATATTAATTTGTAAAGAAATGGCAACTTAACAATATAGAGCAAGACACAATATATCTCAAATTATTTAGATCATTTTAAATTTATCTCATCGGTGCTTACCATTTTTCACCATAAAAATATTGCAAAAGTAGGTTAGATCCCTCTTCACATGATTCATGTTTATATTTTGTTATTAAAAGTTATCCACTTTTAAAATTGATTTCAACCTGCACATATTTGATACTAGTATATAAAAATATCATTGACTTTTATGTGTTAATGATATATCCTGACCTTTCTAACCTTTTTATAATTTTTATGAAATACTTTGTAGATTCCTTGGAATGATACTGATAGGTATTCATGATTCTCTGCAAATTATAATTTTATTTTTTAACCTGTGTCATTTATTTATTTATTTATTTATTTATTTATTTATTTATTGTGCCTTATAATGGTGTCTGGGACTTTCTTTACAATGTAAATGGAATTGATAAGGTTAGATATCCTGTTATTTTTCACATCATGAAGCAAATACTATTTTTCAGTTATAAGTTTCTGTAGTTGCCTTTAATTACAATAAATAAATTTTCTTCTATTTTTAGATTGTTGAGAATTTTTTACTTTAAATTTTTTACTTTAAATTCTGTTTTAAAAAAATGTTTTTAACTGCATCTATTGAGATGATACATTTTCTACTTCACTATTTTTAAAGTGAATTAAAATGATTGATTTTCAAATGACAAATTAGCTTTATATTCCAGTGACAAATGTCATTCTTCACTTTGCATTATTCTTTTCATAGATTTCTAACTTTGATTTGCAAATAATTTCTTAAAGAATTTCACATTGACATTCACAGGAGAATTGAATTATACCATTTCTTTTTTAGTAGTAGTTTTTATTGCTTAATTTTATGTTTTATTTTCTCATCAAATTTTGTTCTGGCTTTGGTATGTCAAGCCCATAAAATGAGTCAGAAAGCATTCTATTATCTATTTTCTAAACGAGTTTATGTAAAAGTAGGTATCATAATTCTCTTCAAATGTTTCATAAAATGTACAGATGCTAATATTTAGGCCGGGAGTTTACTCTTTGATGGATTATTTTCTTATTAGTACTTGTTTACAGTACATAATGTTTACATTCTTTATATGTAATTAGTAGGTGTACATTTAACTTCAAATTCAAATAATTTAATAGATGGCATGCTGTTGAAGTTATCTCCTCAATGGGTAAGATTTATCAACTTGTTATTAGCATGGATTCATTCATTTAAGTTTTTAAATTTATTAGCATTAGATCCATAATATATTGCCATTCCCTTGTTAATATCCCTAAGAAATGTAGTTCTTTCTTCTCTCTTATTCCGTATTTTGGTAATTTTTATGTTCTTTACTTTTTTCTTCATTAATCTGGCTAAAGTCCTATTGATTTGATTTAATTTTTTAAAGTACTAGTTTTTAGATTCATTGTCTTTATTTTTATTGTTTTCAATGCCATTTTCTGCTATTTATTATTCCATTCATTCTGATGGCATTGGTTATAATTTTCTTTTCTTTCTGTAATTATGAAGTATACAATACAATATTATTAACTGGAGCCACAATACTCGACATTAGGTCCCTAAAATATATTCATCTTATCATCTAAATGTATATCTTCAAAGTAAAGTCTCCCCATTTCTGCTACTGTCATTTTCTAGCAATTATTGTTCTGAGTTTGGCTTTTTCAAATTTCACATAAAAGTGAGGGCACACATATTGGTCTTCATATTGCTGTTTTTCAATCACATTGTTTCAAAAAGAAGAATCTAGGGCCAGAGATTTAGCTCAGTGGTTCCAGCGCCTGCCTCGCAAGTGCAAGGTCCTGAGTTTGATCCGGTACCAAAAAAAAAAAAAGCAGAATCTCTTCTTTTTAAAGGCCAATAATATTCCACCTTATATATGCTGGTATATACCATGCTTAACAATTTATGCTGAAAGAGAAGTTTTTTCTTGGCTATTGTGAAAACTGCTTTAATGAATATGGCAGTACAGCTATCCCTTCGAAATACATAATTCACTTCCTTTGGTATTTATCCAGAAATAGCATTACTGGATCATATATACTTTATTTAAAAGTTATTTAGAAAGTTCTATGTTTCCCATGATGACAATACCATTTTGCATTCTAACCAACAGAACACAAGGTTTCCTTTTTCTCCACATCCTCCCTTGCCATTGATTTTTCTCTTGTGTTTTTATAGTAGTTATCATAACATGTACCAGGCGACAGCCCGTTGTGCTTCCCATGTGCATTTCTCTGATGATTATTGATGCTCCATCTTTTCACATACATAAACCTAAACCTATTTGTATATCTTCTTTGGGAAAGTACCTATTCAAGAAGTATTTCTTCATCAAGCTATTTGCTTTTTTCCTATTTAAAATTCTTTATGTATTTCGGATGCTAATCCCTTATCAAATGTATCTTTTTTTAAAGCAGAAAAGGTTTATTTTGGCTCATGGTTATAGACAAATGTTCCCATTCCAAAAAAGTGAGAAATGAGCAGATAAAAAGAAATCAGACCAAAAAAAAAAAAAAAGAAAAGAAGACTGAACCCCAGCAGAGCAAACATTAAATCCCAGAGCTCCAGGTCCAAGACCTAACACAGGTGGTGGAGTTTTGCTTCTCCTCATAAATCTTGCTAAAAGCACGAGCAACACCCATGCTACAGGTTGCTTTGAAATTTCCTCCACCAGATTATTTGGTCCACTGTCTTTAACTTCAAACTCCCACAAGGACTCGGGACATGAGCAAAGTCCAGACAAATTTTTGCCAGAGCATAATACATATGGTCTTGATTCCAACTGCCAATGGCATCCTAGTTCCCAACTGAAACCTCCTGAGCCAGGTCTTTACAATCTGCATTTCTATCAATATTTGAGCCTTCTGAGCTCTGCCAAGAATATTTCATTAAGCTTGGCTTATAGCTTTTTAGGACTTCTCTAACCAGCATCTCGTAACCTTTCCAAGCTTCCCCTGCGAGCCAGTACCAATGGCTCCTAAAATATATGGTCAAGGAAGTCACAGCAATAACCACACTCTCCATACTAAAATCTATCTTAGTCATTTTCTCATCATGGGAACATAATGCCATACACCTACAACTTAAAGGAAGAGTGGTGTATTTTGGCTCACAGTTTTAGTCCAGAGTCAGCTGGGACCAGGGCAGAACAGCACACCAAGATATTCTCTCTTCACAGTGGTCACTTCTTCTACTCATTTATTCAATAGAATTCTTTATCTTTTTGATTTCTGGTTGTCAGCATTTCATCAACTCTAATTCTTTGGTAAATTTGTCCTTCCTGATTTGAATAGTTTTGAATAGCTCTTTAATTTTTTACATGACTCTTCTTCAAGCTCATCGATCAGTTTGTACACTAATTCTACTGTCTGTTTGCTTATATCATCTTTGAGCTCATTGAGTTTCTTTGCTTCTACATTGACCATCTCATACAGTTCAACTGTTGTTGTTTACTTTCCTCTTCACTGTTGCCCCTCAGATCAGCTCTGCACTGGGAAGTTTTTCAGGAATTTTATTCCCGTTTGCTCATTTTCTAATTGTGTGTGTGTGTGTGTGTGTGTGTGTGCATGCGCGAGCTAAGGATTGAGGCCAAATACGGTAAAGTAACTTTGTTGTTGGTATCTGATGTCTTTAGTTAAATTCTGCTTTCCAGCACTGTGATCTTGGGTTTATTTGCCAATAGATATCATCTGTCACCTTGATCTACTCTGTATAATAGGATTGGACCTAGTTGTGTTGCAAAGAGAGAATTTCTACTGATTATAACACCATCAACCAACGTAGTTCAACCAAAGAAAGATATATATGGGGCCAGGGATTTAGCTCAGTGGTTTCGCCACCTGCTGCATAAGCGCAAGGACCCGAGTTCGATCCCCAGTACCAAAAAAAAAAAAAAAAAAGAAAGATATATATGGTTTATAAATATTTTCTCTGATGTTCTTGGTTGCCTTTTCATTTTGTTATTTGCTTTGTTGAGGAGAGATTTTAGATTGACTGTTTCATTTGTTTATTTTTACTTTTGCTACCTGTGTTTTTGGGTCATTTCCAAAATATAGTATTTCATCAATGCCAATAAACTTTTTCACTAAATTTTCTTCTAGAAGGCTTATAGTTTCATATATTACATTTAAATTTTTAATCCATTTTAGGTTTACTTTTGTGTGTGGTATAAGGATTTAATTTCCTTCCTTTGATTTTGCACATCCACTTTTCCCCATATCATTCACTGAAAAAATTAGATTTGCTCCATTATGTATTTTTGACATTTTTGTCAAGGGTTACCTATTCAGATAGGTGTGTTTTGTTTCTGAACTCTTTATCTTGTCCTTTCGTTTGTCTGTCTATATTTATGCTACGTCCATGCTGTTTCTTTTTGTTTGTTTGTTTGTTAGTGTTAGTCTTAGGGATAGGGTTAGGGACAGTGTTAGATTTCAAGTTTTGATTGCTATACTTTATTTGTTATTTGAAATCAGGAAGTGTGATGCATCTAGAAAAGTTTGTTTTTCAAGTTTTCCTTGAATACTAAGGGTGTTTTCTGGTCCCATATGAATTTTAGAAGTTTTTTTCCCTATTTCTGTGAAGAATGCCTTTGGTATTTAAATAAAGATTGCATTCGATCTGTGGATTGCTTTAGGTAGTACGGATATTTTTACAATATTAATTCTTCCAATCTAATCCAGTGGATAGTTTTCCTTTTGTTTATGCTGCAATAGTTTGTACCCTAAGTTTCCCTCAAAGCTATGTGTTATAGGCTTGATTCTCAGATGATGCTGTTGGGAAGTGGAGGAAAATTTAAGAGTAGAGCCTAGAGGGAAGTCTTCAGGTTATGGGAAACATGCCCTTGAAGGGGACAACAGTACCACAGTCCCTTCTTATTTTCCTCTGTTGCTTGCTGATCATGAGGTAGGTGGCTTTGGTCTGCCAAGTACTCCCCACCATGATGTGTTTGTCTCATCACATGCATAAAAGCAACAGACTACCTAACCATGAACTGAACCTCCAAAACAATAGCCATAATCTTTCTCTTTATAAATTAAGTCAATAAAATATGGTCTTTGTTAAATATATAATTTTTATATATAATTGCTGACAGATATATAATTTATATATATAATTACTAACAGATACTTCTCAATGTTTTTTAATAATCCCCAATAGATAGTCATTTAAATCATTTCTATTTATTTTTAGTGAAATCTTCCCTCTTAACAAAAGCTTTTTATTATAAATTTAAAAATATATCAATTTTCTTATGCTCCATCTAAATATATATTTAAATATATAAATATTTGCATTAACTTATAAGCCTACATACATTTTAGCTTTGTAACAAAATAAAATTTCACTAATAACTTCAACAAAGGTTAAGCAAAATTGGTGTGATAGTACATGTCTGTAATCCCAGCACTCTAGGATGCTGAAGCAGTAGAATCAGCAGGTCAAGACCAGTCTGAACAGCTTATTAAATTAATGTGACACTGTTCCAAGATAAAAAATAAAAAGGTTAAGGATATAACTCAGTGTGTAGATCCCGGATTCAGTCCCCAGTCTCGCATACATACACACACACACAGTTACACACACACACACAATTGTTAAGCAATATCATGGACTATCAAAGCAGGAAAGAAGAAAATAAGAAAGGGATAAAGGCAGGCTAGGCTTTTCTTTAAAATATATTTCACCATTTATACATTAGCACAGAAATACTATTATAAACTATTGAAAACTTTGATTGCAAAGTATAAAATTATAAGAGAATATTACTTTTACTATTATAAACACAAGAAAACTTTGATTACAAAGTTTAAAATTATAAAAGAATATTACTTTAGCAGAAAGAATACCTTCATAGACATATTTCTGACCTTAAGTATAGTTGTCCTTTCTCCCAATCTGTTATAAAGAAGACTTTAATAATTAAATCTTCAATGATTAAATCTTTGAAACTATTTGTTTTTTAGAATCTTGTACAGCCTCCTCCCTTTCTTGGCTTTTTGTGAAAGGTTTCTGTCTCTAATCCTGTCACAGTTACTCACTTGACTTGTAATAGCCACTCTTGTCAAAAATGTCAGAGATTTTTATAACGGAAAGGCAATGCTGATATAGGCTTGGTCAGTTAAGGTAGAATTGGAAGTATGTTGGTCAGTGTTCCCATCACTGAGCCAAAGGTCTATTATAAAAATTGGAAAAGAGAAAAAGGTTATTTGGCTCATGGTTTCAGAGGTTACAGTCCATGGGTAGATGGTCCCAAGGCACAATTGTTATGACAGACAGCGTAGCAGAAAATAAGCTATTCACCCACAGGCAGCTGGAAGCAGAAAGAACAGGAAGAGGCAGTCATAGAGAAAAAAAGAGACAGTGAGACAAAGAGAGGAGGAAAACCCCCAGTGATCCATTTCCAGCCAGGCCTCACCTCTTAACTGCACCATCAGCTATGAATTCATCAGTGGAATAATGATGGCATCATCTTAGGTGAATATGCATTTATCCAGTAGAAATCCAGGATCCTAGTTAATTTAATAAGCATTTACATAGCCAGAGCCTGGAGACTAAGATATAATGGAATTTTGAAAGAGACCCCCGAGGAATAGGAAAGAGAAAATGATACGCAGAGGAAAATATTAAGGGAAAGAATGGTAGCGGAGAAAAGAAAGGAAACATGGAAGGAGAGGATGGAGAGAAGATAAAAGGAGGAAAGAAAAGAAGGCAAGATAAACTTGTAAGAAGCACACTTTGCTTCATTTGGCTTGAACAGTAGGAGGTATTTTCCAGTTTCTAGTACACGGCATGCATCACTGGCTGTACTCAGCAATCAGCTGGGAAGACACATGTAAACAGAGGGAGCATTTTTCATGAGGATGTATGGTGATACATAGTACATGTCAAACTCCAATCTGGCTTTATACAATATGACTTGCTGGATCACTGATCCTAACTCAGTGTGCTATCTGTAAAAAAGAAATACTGTAGCACATGTGTGTACAATTGATAGTATGACATGATATTAAATTATAAAATCCAGTGAAAAAGACATGAATTTTTTTTTCATTCATGCTGTGATCAGCACTGTGTTTTTAAAATATGCATATCTAAAGATTATGGAAATGGTTGGGAAGGGCGTCGAAAGACCCAGAAGAGGGTGGAGGAATATACAGAAACATTATAGTAGCTTCCAGCTGCTCCAAATTCCCTGGAAAAAGATTTGGTATAAATTCTGCCCATAAAAATAGGTGCATTCAATAGCTTGAGATATATTTTGTGCTGATCCAGTTAATATGTCAAAATGTTCTGCTTCAAGCAAGAAAACAGAAAAGCTTTGCTACACCACAAAGGGGCATCTTAATCCCATCACTTCTTTGTCACCCACCAAGGAAATGGCATTATGTAAGCATCTGATTTGCATCAGGGGTCCTTGATTTCTGAGAAAGCTCTTTGCAATTCAATAAGCTCCAAACACACTGTTGCCTTTCATGTGATTCCTTATGGTGCTGTTGATAAGAATCATAATACTTTTTCTCCCAATGGAGAGTGTAGAGGGAATGCTAAAAAAAAATCAAATTTTCTGTTTAAGTTAGGGGCCATATCAAGATTGAGAAAGCTAAACCTTCGTATTTTAGGATCTCTGATGTGGACTGAAAGTTTCCTTAAAGGTCACTAGGTAGGTCTGGCAGTGGCAAGTTGAATTGAAGGCTTTGAAATGAGAGCTGGAATAGTATGAAAAGAGGGAGGAAGGGGTAGCAGTGGAAAGATGGAGTAAGGAGGAGCAAGGAGTTAGAAGAGAGGAGAGAAAGATGTAAAAGAGATGGAGACAAATGACAAAGAGAGAAGTTGTTTGGGAACCTGGTTGTCTTGCTTTTCTTCGTAGATCATTAGAGAGAAAGAACTTTTCCACCCTTGAAAAGGGTAAAAGTTCATATGAAATTCATCAAAGATTCCTTTTCCTTATTCATTCACATCTTTCTAGATATACTGGGTATGCTATAGGATCTTATCAAATTTGGGCTTTTATAAATTTCCCATTCTGAATAGCTAAATAACAACCACCCCCTTTACAGTGCTGAAAACATTAATTTTATTTTCCTTGGTACCAAGTTGTTGGGTTAATGGTTGAGAGTTGTTTCTTCCTTTGGCTTGCTTTGTCTTGACAGAAAACACTAGAGATCCATGATTAATGTGATGGGCATGGCTATGCATGATTAACTTGCACAAACAAATGATGCGGCTGTGGTATTGGAAGCAACCTTCATATAAAGACATCTCTGAAATAGTGAGAGAAGTGACTAGCTACTCTACTGTTAAAAAAAAATAGGAGGGCCTAGGATTTAGCTCAGTGGCTCCACTGCCTGCCTCACAAGTGCAAGGTCCCAAGTCTGATCTCCGGTGCCAAAAAAAAAAAAAGAAGGAGGTCCTGGTTTTGGTCTAGGCTACTCTGCTAAACTGAAAAGCAAAATAGAGTCATTCGTTCTGTGGTCATAACCAAACAAAAATGAAACTGATACTTGACCTTTTTAGATATCAGAAGAAAGAGCAATTCATTTTCCAAACATGCCAGTTTCAATCAGAATATAATAAAGTTCTCTCTGCTTTAATCCTTACAAAAAAGTAATCTGAATATTCAAGTTTTTTTTATTCTTCTGTCCCCCTGCCTGGTGCCTTACAAGGAAAATAACTTGGAAATAACCAATTCGCTTTATATTCTTTCTTTCTATTTTATTTCAGCTCTTCTTTACCTATAAGAACAAAGTCCTCTGCCAACTCAATGAGAATATGAAGTCTATTTTGCAGAATGATGCATTACTCAAGTCTAGAATCACAAATAAAACCAATCAAGGCCTTTAAACTAAACTTGGCATTTTGTTTTTCAAGGCCACTGACATCGGAGGAGGACGCATAAGGAGAGACAGTGAAAACAATGACAAAGCGCAGGTGCTGCAGCTGCCTGCCCTTCTGATGACTTGTCAACAGAGGGGGTTTCCACTGTCCCCTCAGATTTCATAAGTTATTATATTGGCTCACAGAATTATAAAAGCACTCGATGTATGAATATACTTTTATTATAGCATAAACATATAAAACCAAACCAGGTAACAACAGAGACACAGAGCGAGAGCTAAAAACAGTAAGGCTTCTGCATTCTCAGGGCTCAGCACGGTCCCAAGGTCACCAGAGTGATGACCAGCCATCGAAGCTCACCTGTGCCCCGGGTCCAGAGTTTGTAGGCATTGCACGGGCATGATCGCTTGAATCATTGACCACATAATTAAACTCAGTCTGCAGCCCCTTACCACCTCTCCAGAAGTTCAAGGTCAGGCTGATATCACATGGCTCCATGCCCCAATTCCATTTCAGTGGTTGCGTTTTCCTGGAGAACTAGTTCTCATCTTGAAACTGGCTGGGGGCTGCACCCCATTGCTCATTCGGATGAACTCAGACGTGGTCCCAGGGAGCCCCCTGAATAAGAAAAATAATCCCATGATTTAAAAATTTCCAAGAACTTTAAAAACTCCTCAGCAGGAACCCAGAACAAAAGCAAATTCTTTATTACCAAGTAACAGTCCTTTTAAAAGCAAATTCAATTATATATACACGTATCACCAAGTTATTCATTAAATGAATTTGAGTTTTTAGATATTACTACTCATTTCAGGAGGAAGACCATGAAAGAAGCTTCTTTGCTGGGGAAAAGGACAAAGAATAGAGCATATATGTTAGGAGCAGCTTTGAACAGAACTGCGAGATATCTAGACATTAGAATTTTAGAACATGAAAGAATTTCAGATTCTCTAATTCTCTACTATAGCTCTACAGAAATAAGTTCAGAGATTTAAATGATTTCTCCATGGTAGAAAAGATAACTAGTTCTCAAATAAGGATCAAAATGCACATTTCATGGTTCTTTGGACCACACCCTTAACCATGCCTTTATAGCCTGCTCTAATTCTTCTTTAGGGCTCACACCTCCTGGCATTCCTGGGCTGCTGTCTTTCTTTCAACTCTGGGGACTTAATTATATTAAAGTCTCTTCTTCCTCTTATGTTCATCTCTTCTACTTCTCTCTACCTTCACTGCTTCGCAACTCCAATGAGCCAGAGAGGGAATGACAAATTCTCTTCCCTGCAGGATCCGATCTTAGAAACACGACAAGGGCATAAATGTGATAATTAAGTCATTTACAGCTCCCTGAGACACCAGGATACCTTAACTCAGTTTCATAAAATTAACCTCTCTGGTGTTAATGAGGGAGGTTTCAGGAAAGAGACCCTCAGCACTTCTGGGTAAAACAGAGGTGATTATGTGTGTCACAGAGGCAGAATCTAAGTAAATTGAAAAGAAAAAAAACCCAGTCTTTTGCGGATTGGATCATTAACCTAGTGTGCTTGGAGAACTGGAATAACTGAGAGGTGTCTACAGGATGGTTATCTTATGATGGATCTATTTCTCTCCCAGAGTAAACTTTCTCAAACCCAATCTTCCCAGAAACACAAGAAGAAGAGATTGTCTGTCTGTCTGTCAGGACCTCTCCATCCTTGTGTCCTCTTAACTTTACAATCAAAGGTTGCAGCCTCCTTTTCAGTCTCATCTCTGGCCACTGTAGCCATATTGTATCTTCTCAACTATACCACGCTATTCCACATTTTCCACATGTTCCTTCCACCTGGAATTGTATTCTGCAAATCTTTTTGGCCCTCTGGATACTGGTAAGTCATTGGAAAACCAACACAAAATGACTTTTCTTTGAGTAATTCCCTAATACCTAGATTTGAACAAGACATTGCTCTTCTGTTCTTCCTCAGCAACCTTTATAAATCCCCAAAATAAGAATTATTCAGCATGCTCTGCACACTATCTGTGTTTTCCAAATGAACTACGAACTCTTCCAAATCCAATCCCTATATGCTATTTGATTTTGTATCCCCAAATTTGACATTTACCATGCACTTAATGTTTGATGAATGAATGATATGAATCATTATAATCTTAATCTATTTGTTTTTAGAGGATTATAAAAAACTTCTTTAAAATGTAGGCTTAAATATAATACACACTTTAGAATTTGGAAGAATCACTATCTTCAATAAAATTGTGTGTGGGTATAAATTTCTCTCTCTCTCTCTCTACTCCTCAGTGTTCAAAAGATTTTTTTTCAAACTGAATGTCACATCATGAAGTCATTTTTTTTTTTTTTGTACCAGGGATCGAACTCCATTCCTTGTGCTTGTGCAGCAGGCAGCGAAACCACTGAGCTAAATCCACAGCCCACAATGTCATGTTTTTTTTCTTCCTAAAGAGTATATTATGATCTTTGTTTTCAAATATAAACAATAGCAATTCAGGGTAGTGCAGAAAGGTAAATGTTACAAGTTCTCATTCTTTGCAATAATAAATATTTTGAAAGAACTGAAAGGACACCGTCTGCATCTGCACCCACAATTTCTCAATTTCTATCTCCACTATTACAGTTAGACAAAATACACACAGAATTCTGGTGATATCTTGTATACATATCGGAAAGTATTTTTTTTTCAGGCAACTTGAAGAACAGTATTTTCTCCTGTTCGTACTATTGTCTTCAGACCACAGAGCTAGAACTACTGCATAAATTACAGAATTCCACCGTCTCCACAGAAGCAGAAGGCTAAGCTCCTAACATTGAAAATTCTCCAAGCACTATTGACAAAGTGATAAGATAACAGTTCTCCTGCCTCCTCTGAAACACACCTTTGTTACAAGTCCTCACTTCGCTAGGCTTGAGCATGTTGCTTGGATTTTTATTTATAAGTTTATAAATAATGGATGAGTTAGTTGAAGTGAGTAAGGTGTTATGTAATATCGAGCCCGTCCAAAAGTGACATTTCCAAGACAAGAGCTTATATTCAAACAGAATTTTTCAAGGTATATAATATTTTTTAGATGTGAGTGGACAAAGAACTGATAGGTTTTAAAACAATAGATCATAAAATTAAAAATTTAATAACAGCATAATGTAATTATTTACCTCAACTATCGCAGCTTTGCTTAGCAGATGTTACTGTCAGGAAAAAGCAATGGTATTTGTATACTTTTCTTCTGAGGTCACAAAAACTACCTTCTGAAAGTCTGAGCTTTCATATATATATATATATATATATATATATATATACCCATAGTTTCTCTAATTTTGAGATTTTATCTTATGTGTGGGGCTCCCATAATGGTGCTGGCAAAATTTACATAGGCTGTTGTAAAAATGCACACAATGGGAAAAATAAAGCAAGGCATGATATTTTTTGCACAAAATATTCCACAGAATTAATGAGAGTTGGAAATAATATTATTTTCCCTCCGGAAGATATAAAGAGTAAGATCAGTCCTGTTTTCCTTGAATTAAATAAGTAGAATTGTACCCTTTCTCACCTTCTACTTGGTATGTTAAAAGTAGTTATAATGGTAAAAATTTGTCATTAATTAGATAATTTAAAAAGTTAAACTAAATAATAAATATTCTCTCTTTTAAGATTAAAATCTCATTGTATCATGCTCCAGCTGATATTTATTTTTTGCTTTTACTTACACCACTACTACAATTTAAGTATTGAAAGTATTATGCTTCTTTAGAGCATCTAGAATATTGGTAAAAGTTCTGAAAGCAAAATAGTATGTATTTTTAGTTACACACTGTCTTGACTTAGTAAACGTTATAGAGTTTGCATGATCAGCTCAAAGCTTACTGTAAAAGTTTACGAGTTTCAATTAAAACTCTCATACTTAGGACATATGTCTGTAAATGGCTAGCGAACCATTTTTGTGTTAAATTCATTACTTCTAATATTTAAATAATCAATTACAACATTTGCATAACATGACTGTATTAATCACTGAAAATGCTAACCTTCAGGTAATGTTGCTGTATGACAATTATTTGTTAATTAGTATTATTGCTATAGAAGTAACTCATTCTTTTGGGGAAGATGTGATTTTTTTTCTCAATAGGACTTTTTGTTTCTCTGACTCATGCTCCAGCTTTCCTGTAGCAATTCAGTAGGTTAGAGTGGAGAGGGCACTGCTAACAGACCCTAGAACACTGCTCATGTTCATGCCTAGAAGATCTTCAACAGACACTGGCTAGTTTGCAGTAATTTAATTTTCATATCTTGTTTATCCTAAGATTGGACTCAAAGCAGGCTATAAATGGCAATAAGTGTTAAAAAATAGTTGGGTGGTTTCTGCTGGTAGAGTGGTTTGGTCAAAAGTCTCCTCTTCCTGTGAATGTTCTGATATAAAAAGGTTACAGACCACACTGAGATGGTAGAGGTCACTGAGGTTAGAACACTGAGTTCTGCCAGTGACTAGCTGTGTGGTCCACAGGAAAGACATTTAAAGTTTCAGAGTTTCCACATCCCCATGTATGGAAGAGAAATGATAGCACTTAAATATTTTTTTCAGTGTATTACAGTAATTAATTCTTCTGAAATGCTTTGAAATAAGCATCAAAGAGATTCACTTATGTGCTTCAGCTTTTGATTTTATTTTGTTAATGAGGGAGAACATATTTTGCACGGGAGAAAAACATTCTTGAAGATACAACTATAAAATTCTACACATTGCATTACATTCATTTTACTACATTGCATTAGGATCATTATAGAAACTCATAAGACCTCTTTTATTTTATTTAGATTTTCACACAAATGGTATTAGAAATGGTGAAACCCACCTTTGTAGCTAGTACCACCCCTAGTTAAATATCTGATGTTATAAATACAAAATAATATTATAATATATATTTGGAAAATTTTCGTGATAAAATCCTCTTCTGATGTCGCTTAGGGCTGGCCGCATTATTCATTTGATTAAAATGCATTTCTCAATTAAGATAGTTTCCAAAGAAAATAACAGAAAACTCACACTGGTTTTAATGAGGAAAGACAGACACTGGTTTATTTAATGGGGAAATTCAGAGGTGATAGTATTCATTGACTTTCACTAAACAATGCTATAGAAAGAAACTGTAAATTGCAGTGGCATGGGCAAATGTTTTCATCACTCATGTCACATGTCAGTAGCGATTATGCTCTGATTCATGTGTCTCCATTCTAGGATCTCAAGCTGAAGTGCAGCCTCTGCTTAGTTGGTCTCAAAGTACACCACATAGTTAACTATATTGGTTGAAATTGTGGAGCTGTCTATTGGCTTTCAAGCAGTTTTTTCAAACTTACAAACTTCAATAAAAATATTATTGGCCAAATCAGGTTGGATGACAAAGACTGACATCAATGATACGAGAAAGTATCATTCTTAGAACAGGCAATAAGCTTTCTGGAATGATAACGTAATCTACCACAGACTACTTAGGTACAGTTTGATTAGAGGCCAACCGCATTTCTCGGTGAGTCCTCCATTTATTGGCTTGGTCCTCAGATCAGATTTGCTAAGGGTTGTACACTGACTGACAAGCATTCTATGCCCAGAAGTCAGCCATCAAAAGAACTTCTCTTTTCCCAGTCGTCAGAAAAAGTTGCAGGTGTCATTTCAATTAGGCTCACTTGGGTGACATGTTCAACACAGAAATTAACATGGTCAAGAAAGGTCAAACATTGTTTGTCCAAGACCTAGAACTAAGATTGTGCTGGTTAGCTTAGACCAAATAAAATACATCCTAAATCTGGTATTGAGAAGACCGCATTATATAAGGCATAGAAGAAATGCAGGGAACCAACATCAGACCAGGAGATTCCAGTCCTTGTGACTGGTCAACATCATATAGAACTTCTTCGCCCTTCAGCTCGGGGTATAATTGGATATCATTAGCAAAACATCCTTCATAAGTGCTTAATTTAGTTTGGAAAATGCTTTTGCTTGCACCCTGAATTTTTACTCATTTAAAAAATATGGAATTCACAGAAAATTGTTATGTAAAAGAGAATCTGATCCAGAAAATAAAATAAAATAAAACAATTGGAATTCAAATGCTCCACTTCCTTGTTATATGACTTTCAACCCATTATTAACTTTGCTAAGCCTATTTCACCATCTTTAAAAAGAGGAAAAGGGGACTGGGGTGTAGCTCAGGATAGAAAGTCTATCTAATGCATGAAGCTCTGTGTTTAATCTCCAGAAATGCAAAACAACAACAACAAAATAATACTTACATTAAAGATAAAAAAGTGGACTTAAAAGGCTTTTGACAAAAATTCCATGAGCTAATGTATATATGCCAAGATAATAGCTAGTATAGCCCTACTGTGTGATTAGTTAGCATGGATGTTTTATAAAATGTTATAGGAGTTTAGAGATGGTCAGGATCATAGCTTGAGGGATCAGAAAACCTTCATGGAGAATGTGACATGTAAGCTTGAGTTCAACATCTGGATAGAATTCCTACATGGAGAATCCCTTGGAGAATAAACAATCACTGAGGCTTTCAGGATTAAGTCCAGCGAGGATAGAGGTGGGAAAACAAGAGCCTTGGTCAGAAAATCAGAAAAACCAGGTTAGTGACTTGAAATCTCTCATTCACATCTCTTTTCAGCCGAAGTTTTTCTCTTTCATTTCCAAGCTGGAAATGGCTCTTTTGCTCTATCAGTGGGCCTTCCTCCTCGGTGCTACTTTCTCAAGCTATCCAGAAGAAAGACTACATCAACACTTTCATAATTGCTTGGTCATTCAAACAAGACATTTTGAATATGTTTACCTATTGGGCCATGCTGTTCTCTATCTTCAATGCTAACATTTTTGTAATTTCTAACACACCGTGGGCATGAAAAAATATAGAGAGGTTTATCCAAATTGTAAGTAATTGTACTTCCTTCAAACATAAGAATAAAAAATAACTTTCTAAATGGAATTAATTTCATCCCCATATTGGCAATTGATAATGTACACTATGCGCATTACTAAAGTACTCTTCATTTTGATGACAAAAATTCATTTTTTCTAATTAAACTGTGCTTTGTCCAAAAGTGTATGTGCATTTACTGCTGTGCTTGCTTTCAACAATGGAAAGAATTAAATGTGCTGAGTAACACATGATTAACTTTATTTTCCTTTGACAGGTTCTATGCTTATATGCTTACCCCCAAATGGAAACAGAGTCAGCTAATCCACAGACCACTTCACCATCAAAATATCAAATGCATCACTTTCAGAATCCCCAATACAAAATAGCATTTCAGTTGCCTTTACTCAGAATCTTTTTTTTCTGACCTTTACAAAATTGTTTTCATTCATTAATTTGAAATTTCTTTGTTATGGTTTGGTGGCAAGCTAAAGCCTGGCATAGTAAATGGGGCATGTTGAGCTTTTAATGTAAAATCCTGGGTCAAAATTGTTAAAAAGAGATATGATGAGCATGGGTAAAATGATGTAAAAATAACAAGTAAGTGTCTTTTATAGAAACAGTGTATTTGATGTTCTTAGACTGGATGTTGTTGTTATTGTTCTTGGTTCGTATGTTTGTTGGCATTTTTAACCATTGTCAAGCATTCACTTATATTGCAATTTCAGCATCAGATAAAGGAGAACAAAGAGAAGCTCTAACAACAGAGGGAACTTTCAAGAAAGCCCACGAAAAGTCTGGTGTAAGTCAGTCTCAACTGTACAAAAATTAACCCTGAACCATCCCTGCATCTTGATTAAACAAACATGGAGAATTTTTATGTCAGGGAATATCCACCTTTTGTCCTCCTTGTACCATAGCTTCAAATAAAAAATCAAATGTTATTAATCAATATGAACAGTTATTTCAAGTTTAGCTATCAATCTGATATTAATACTATTCAGAGTGTATTTGAGTCAAAGTAAATAAGCTTGGCCCTTGTAGTGGAAAGTTCTGATTTATATTACAGTAACTTCAAGGTTAATTCCTTTCAATGTCAGTTTGGATCTCGTCATTCAAAATTTGTGAAAAATTAAATATAAAAATGAACTATTATGATGGAAAATTTTATTACTGTATATTCTGAATGAGCCTTGTCAATATAAAAGTTCTTCAGATATATGGAAATTTGTCTATTAAGATTAAAACTGGAAGGGGAGGCGGGGAGTTAGTTCAGTGGTTCCAGCGCCTGCCTCGAAAGCACAAGGTCCGGAATTCGATCCCCAGTACAAAAAAAAAAAAAAAAAATTGTTTTGGGCCGGGGATTTAGCTCAGTGGTTTCGCCGCCTGCTGCGCAAGGGCAAGGACCCGAGTCGATCCTCGGTACCAAAAAAAAAAAAGCTGGAAGGGGAAACAAAAAGTTCAATAAATTCAAATTTCAATGAAGAAAAAATGCTAAAATAATCATATGCAATAAGCAGTTAATTTGTGTGTGCATTTAAGAAACTAATTAAAATAAAAACTAATAAAAATAATTAAAATATCTATGGGAAGAATACAATCCTGTGGATTTAGGGAAAATATTAAAGCTCTAAAATGGCAAAAAGAATTCCTAGGTCTACCTACAAAAGTATTCTCCTATTTTGGATGGGTCTATGTCTTCACAGAATGCTGTTATTATTAATGTTGCTCAATAACACAAATGGCTGAACCCAATATGCAGAACCCTCTAGTATAACTTCTTGGCAGTCAATTTTTCCTCTCACTTCTCACAAGCTGCCAGAAACTCTTCTGACAACTAAATGAGACAATAGACTTGCAATCACTTTGTGAAAGGTCACACACTAGTCAAATTTAACTTGTTTTGCTTCACAGCAGGCTGATGTTAAGTGTCTTCTAAAGGGTAAGATGAAGAAAATTCTGCATGTATCATAATTTTGCCTCTAGAGGACTCTTATGATGATTGTAGGCATATACATGCCACTTAAATGGAAGAGCATTGTTAATTTCATATTCAAGCAAACATCCTTTTATGCATGTGATTACTTCAGGTTGCCTTTCCTTGGACCTGTTTACTTTTCCTGGTGAAGTGGCTGGCTGGCTTTGCAAATTGTGCCTGAGATGCACTAGCACCAGATTTTGAATATAGTGAAAGTCTTATTTTCCAGGAACTTGATGCCTGTGGTAGCTTTCCATCGTGTAATAAAATATCTGAGAAAATTGACTGTAAAGAAAGAAAAACTTATTTCAGCTTATTTTTTTCCAGAGATTTCAGTTCATGGTCACTTGGCCCAGTTGCTTTGGTCACGGGATGGATAGCATACCACAGTGGCAGGAACAGCTGGTGGAGAAAGTCTTCTTGTGGCACCCAGGAAGCAGAGAGAGGAGAGACTGGGGTCCCAATATCTCCTTCAACGCATTGCCTTTAATGACCTAACTCTGTTCCATGAGGCCCCATCTTCTAAAGAACTCATTAACTCTAAGTAGCACCACTGACTGATGACCAAGCCTTCCGCATATAGGACTTCCGGTCATTTGAGAGCCAAACAATAACAACATGTACTATTTTGTTGTAGCAGCTTGGAGAGCTCATTTTCTTAGGGAAACTCCCATCATGGATACTTTTTCTAAACGCTCTTAATTTGTGAGTGGTTGCTCAGGGAGTCTCCTTTCATGGGTACCATCTAGTGGACTTTTTCAAATTCATTTCAACTGATTACCTTCTCCACTGAAATTCATCCAAGTTCTTTCCTCCTCACTCACAAAACATTGGGTCCCCCCACACACACACACCTCTCACCACTCGTCTGGCATTTTATTACTCAGAGAAAGCTTAATGTCATCTGCAAACTGAGAAATTCAATTTAGAGAAGTTCAGAAAATATAAAGTATAAATGATCTAGCATATTTCCAGTAGAACCTAGCTCTTAACCCTTTTATATCTGTTTGAATCAAGGCTATGGAGTCCTTAAATAATGATCATTGTAAGCATATTACTGCATAAAGAAACCAAGCTTTATGCATTTTTATTTGTCTTTAAAAATAAATTTAACATATCTAATATTTTCAAGGTTTTTATAATAAAACACAAGATATTGAAGGCCTATTGTAAGCTGGGAATGATGCTCCGTGCTCTAATTTAACCCTATAGCTATGAGAGAAGTCGTTATTGTGAATTTCCAGTTACTATGAAGAAAGTGGTTTAGATTTGATGTTGAGTTTCTTATCTAGTACATAAGTCTAGTAAGATGGAGCAATAGTTTGAATCCATAATCTGAACACTTAACAGTTAAAATTAGCATGAAGGTAAGTGTATTTTTAAAAGTCAGGGGTTTTTGACAATAACAATTTGCATACATTGTAAATAATCAAACATCATGGAACTGCATAACCTAAAAAAGAAATACAATTTTGTTTGAAAACATGCAAAACTTTCAGACAGTAATTTAGAAGACTACTGAAGTCAAATCAGTCTTTGCATTTAATATATTTTTTAAAATTTCTGGGTTGTTTAGAAAATAGAACATCCTGACTCATATACACAAGTAAAAGGGTATAGGCTCATCTACGTCTGTGTGTGTGTGTGTGTGTGTGTGTGTGTGTGTGTGTGTGTGTGTACAGGCATGCATAGATCCAAGCTACAAAAAAGAGAAGAAAAGAAAACAAACACTGCAGAAAAACAAAAAATGAAAAAAAAATCCCTATAAACCCACAGCATAGAGCTAAAACCATTTTAATCACTGACACATGTTTTCAAGTTCAAATATATTCCAGAGATGGTAAGAATGATTTTATGGTAAGGCTTGCACAAAAATGAACTACCCTTACAAAAGAAGTTAACATGATGGTGGTTTACAAAGCAGTATTACAATTTAGTATATAATGTTTATCAATGTATATTTTAACAATTGTTTCAGCCAAACTATTAAATTAAAATCAAAAACCAATTGACTTCTCAAAACACCTTTAAGAAATACTGGTTCCCCAGAAATCAGTTCAAAAATCCCCTTTCTACATCTTGTGTCTACAATTAAAACTGAGTTTAAAAACTGTAATCCTTTCAAATGTTGCCCACTTTACAGAGCTTCACATCATATAGTTAGCAAGCCTCAGAAAAATCAAATGCATTCACACACTCTCACACACACACACACTCACAAACATGCATGTTTTTCTCTAACAATTGGTAGCCAATACATAACTTCAAAACATTTGATGCATATTAATATTTTTAATAAATATATATTCACATAAACTTGATATATATACATATATATCAATGTATGCAAACTTTATATATAAATATATATACATTTATATCTATCCATTCTGAAGTTGTAGAAAATATGGGAAACTCCTAAGCCAATAGCTCAAGATAGAGTATAACAAACGAAAGATATTTCATATGATAAGAAAGTATTATATAAAATAAATAATTTATGTGAAGGGAATATGGTTAAATTTGGAAGGAAAGAGCAGACAAATCATGCGTTGAGTTTCAGCTTAATATTTCATATTTTAATACTTGACAATGTTATAGTACTTTTTTCCATAAATACATTTTCTTGGTAAAAGTGAATTCTCAATTAGAATTGTAAACTTCAGTACTGTCTCATACACACACAGACAACACACAGAAACTGTGTTTCTGTGTAAAAGGAAATTCAGTCTTGGAACTCATAAATTTAGATTCAATGGGAAGCAGATTTTCCAAGAAGTTTTTTGTTGTTGTTGTTTTAATCTTCCTTTAGCTTAAAATTAACTGTATATAAGTCCATGAAATAACCCTGTAAATAGTTTTCTCACACTGATTATGTTCTAGTGAAGAAGGGACATCATGCAGATAGTAAAAGTTATGCTAGAATTAAAAAGGAAATCAATTTTTTAATTTTTAAAAATATTAGTTTCACAACAGTTAAGAGACTTAATTATCTTCTTTTGAATATTGTTCTATTATTCTGGATAGACTTAGCTCAGCTTTCATTATTCATTCTGTAGCTAGACTGGATGAACAAGAAGACTCAAACCATCGGGGACATAAGGAGCTAATTCAACTTGAGAACCAGTTAAGAATGAAGAAAGGTCTTGGTTCTTATATTGCTTTTTCACTATTTAGCATGCCACTAAAATCACCCTTTTCAGTGGTTCTCTCAGTGGGTTCTTTACCCAAATGACACACCATGAAGGTCTCCAAACTGATCTGGATTGCAGTGTATAATACAAGTCACAGAGGGAAAAACATTTTCAAATTCTGCCTCACATGATCCAGTCCCCTAAATCCCAAAAGTTCTAGCATTTCTCAAAAGTCCCAGTCAATATTTCCTCTGAGACTCAAGACTAACTCAACAGTGAACCTCTGCAAAATTCAAGAATAAGTCACTTAATCCCAAAATACAATCACAGAGGACAAATATTCCTAAAGGAAGAAATAGGAGGATAGAAAAGAATATCATCAAAGCATGTCTGAAAACACATCATGGCAAACCATAAGTCCTGTAGCTCCATGTCCAGCATGAAAAGTGAAAAGCTCCATGTTGATGGAAAGTGAGTTCCAAAGGTCCTCTGTGTCTCCACTCCTATGGGCTTGTTGGTTGCAGCCCACACAGGCAGACTCTTACACTGCTCTTGCTTCTTTCCTGCGGCGTGTTCTGGAAGATGGTCCATGTTCCTGGCATCTCCAAATTTCTGGAGTCTCAACTACAGTTGGCTGCATTCTCACATCTTCATGCACCCACCTCTCAGGGGCGTAGTGTTCACCTCCCAGGCCTGCTTTTGAAATGTGAGGGCAAGCCTCCATTAGTCCACTACTTTCCTATACGTCATGCCTGAATAAGCAGCACTATGTAGGTGATGTCAAAGTGGATCACGCTTGCAGTAGCCTCTGGGTGCCTGGATGGCTGACACTGGTAAAATGAATACCAGGGAGTCAATTCTTTAGATATCCCTTCTAGAGCAGGGATCTCAGCTTTTTTCCCAAATGAAAGGTTTATTCCTTTGTACCCTTCTGCCTGCAATAGGTGTGCTCTTGGCAATCCCTGGGATACTCTCATGGCATCTTTCATGTACTTGTTCAAAGTACTTGGTTGCTTTTTAATGGTGCTATATTCTTTAGCAACCACACCTCCTTTGCCCCAACTTTACACACAAATTTGTACTTTAAACACAACCTTTGGGCTAAAATTTACATCTTTAAAATTGTTCTGCTCTTCTTTTTTGTCCCTGAATCTCACTAAAAATCTAGCTAAAACAAGGCAGCCATATCTAGGTGTTGGACTTAGTGTTGGACTGCCTTGACATTTCCTCAGCCAAATCAACTAGTCCACCACTCTTAATCTCATGCTTTTGCCAGGACTTAGAAAAAAAGACAAAATGTAAATATATATACATATATATATATATATATGTATATATATATGTATATATATACATATATATGTGTGTGTGTGTGTGTGTATATATATATGCAGAATGTAACACACATATCTCCTATTTCAATTGCCAATGAAGTCCTTGTTTCCAACTGAAATCTCAGCCTGGCCTTTACTATCCACATTCTTATCAGCACTCTGGTAACCTGAGCTCCAACCAGAATCACCCATCAGGCTCTGTTCACAGCATTCTGTTGCTTTGCTAGCTCATATTTACAAACTTAACCAAGCTCCTCCCACAAACTAGCTCCAAAGGCATCTACACCACATGGTCAGATACAGTCACAGCAGCAGCCCCATTCTCAGTACTAATTTTTTATACTAATATACGTTGCTGTTGCTGGGAACAAATACCTGACATCCACAGTTTAAAGGAGGAGAGTTTTATTTGGCTCACAGTTTAAGAGAATCAGGCCATGATGGGTTGGGTCCATAGCAGAAACACCACAGCAGAAAAGCAAGGCAGAACAAAGCTGTTTAGTTCATGGAAGCTGGAAGCAGAGCAGAGGATCAGTGCCAGAGAAGAAGAGGCCAGGTATAGACTCCAAGGTCAGATCTCAATGACCCACCTAAACACAGCCAGAAGTGAGCTTTACTAATCCATTGGGCAGCTCCTAAGTCAATCAATTGACAATTAAGCTTGACTGTCAGGACAGCTCATGAAGAGACCACATAGTTGCATTCCCTTACAGGATGAGAAGCAATATTCACTTTAACTTTGAAAACATCCAAATTGTCACAAATAAAACTATTATGGCTCATCCAAAACATTTGCATTTGGAATAATGGACTTGTCTCTTCTTATGATTTCAGATCTCTTTTCTCTAAATTTCTAGTTGAATATTCACACCTCCAGCTAGCAGGTCTTGTACTCTTTTACTTAAATTGATATCATTCACCATAAAATCCTGTTTCCACTTTTCTTTTAGGGTGGGAGTTCCTTGATATATTCTGATTAACATTAATTCTATATTTTTCTGCAGTCGTGAAAGAAAAAGAATGTGTGCACTCTTTTCTGATTTTAACCTTCTTGTTTCCTAATAAGATTTATAAAGTAAATTTAGGATATTTTAGAGTTCCTACATTATATTCAGCTATCAGGAACTAGGATCTGGCTGTGTAACTCAATTATTAGAAATTATGATTGTGATTTCCTAATATTTCCCTGTTTACTTTAATGGATTATGTTGAATACACAGGAAGCCTTCTCAATATAAAAACCAAACTTAATTTTTACCTTTAGAATACTGACTTATTTATCTATTACGGCACCAATAAGGTGCTGTTTTAACTACTATATCTTTATAAATCTAGAAGTAAGTTGGTGTTATTTCTCCAATTTTATTCCTTTTTAAAATATTGGGAATTCTAGGTCCTTTGCATTTCCTATAAGTTTTAAAATCAGCTTTCCATTAATGAAAAAAATTTCCTTTTGGGATTGTGATAAGGATTGCATTGAATCTATAGATCAATTTGGGGAGAACTGACATCGTCAAAATAATCAATATTCCCATCTAATCTTAATGACATTGAAAAGAAGATAAACAGTTGTGCTTTTATTTGATCTTTGTACTGGAATCTGTGTTTATGATTTTTAATTTTTTTCCTCAATTCAGTCTTCCTCTTTTAACTTCTAACATAGAAACTTTCCAATGTTATTATAATAATGAATCTTCAACTCACACTACACAGTCGTATATCCTAACTCATTTCTTCCTTCCCAAAGCAAGGGAGTGGTACCCACTTGCTGGTATCATGTGTATAATGTTAATATGTTGCACGCTTATCATTCCCAAGATCTAGTTGTGCTCCCAACTTTACTCTAGTTCCTCATGTAATTAAAACTATGAACTATTCTTTTACTCAGTCCTCCTCTTCTTGATATTTCTGTGTATTTCACTATTGTCTTTTCCTTTATTGAAACTTCCTTCTCCTATTGAATTACATGGTCAATATTTTCTTGGTTCCACTCCCAATTCTTCTACACCAGCTATAGAACCTGGTATAGTATTTTCTAAAATTTACTCCAGTATGCACTAGTTCATCATAGTATTAATTGGCAAAAAATAAATAAAAGAAAAGAAGGTATTGAGTTTAGTTAAAACAAATTCAACATTCTTTAATGGAGAGCTTTTAACATGCTATTGTGCATCATGGATCCTACAGTTAACTTAAGATATGTAACATTTACCAAACATGCACAATTTAAAAATTTTTCTATTAAGAACTCTATAAAAACTTTCAGAATAGGCCTTTCAAAACACTGGGGTTGGGGCTCAGTATACAACACAGCGGTAGGGCACAAACTTAGAAGCTTAGAAGCACAATATCCCGAGTTCAAATCCCAGCCTCCCAAAGACCCACAAAACAATAAAAATAAAAATAAAAAATAATCTAAGAACTTTCCCATCTTATTATTGTATAGTTTTTCCAATTTAATCTTTGGAATTATATTATAGTTCATATTTGATAAAATACTGATCCCTAACTTTTTATATTTACTGAAATATCCATCTTTATAACTGTAACAATGATCCTAAAATTTCAACATCATATTCCCAAACATGACAGATATTTTCCTCTGAGCAGCTAATGTGATTACTTTTAGTTTAAAATGTGTGTTAAAAATCATTTTTGAAGGAAAATGAATGAAAAAATGGTGTTAAGAAACTAAAATCACTCTAGATGAAGACATAGTTCTGAATTACAGACATCTTCCAACCTTGTATTCTGTGCTCAGAAGGAAAACCTGGATCTCAAACTACCAAGCATGGCATAGCTAGAATGTTCAAGATGACCAGAAATAAGTTCATCAAGGTTTCAAAACCCTGTGGTCAGATTTGGAGCTAGACAGAAACTTGGAAATGCTTAAACAATTGAATTAAAATGAATTCTCTCTACCTGAAAGAAGACAGAACTCAAACTCTACAGAAGGCATTAGCTTCCAATGAACAACAGAGCCAACAAATCAATAATAAATTGCAATAAATCCAGGGTACATTCTGATTTCCCTGATCCATATGGTGTCTGATATCTTCATGGCAACAACCTACCAAAAGTAATGATCCCTACCATGCAGGGGAAAGTTGATAAGTACCAAAGTGCACATTTATGAAAGCGGAATTTAGACCCCACATTTTAGAATTTAAGAACCAAGAGGATAGAGGCAGCAAACAAACATCCATTAATTGAAGATCATTCTTCTGTGTGAAGAAAACAAAACATTAGAGCATTTTTGCTTGATAAATAAAGACGGATAATATGTTCAGTGTACATGTGATTTATTTAACAAACTTTTTACATTGATTTTTAACTTAGGGTTTTAAACTCACATGCTGCTTAATATTTACTTGCAAAATAAATATCCTTTTAATTTAGTTTTAATATGGATGGCTTGGGCATTTAATCAATATTAAATGACAATTTAAAACATGTTTCTCTAGAATAAAGGAAACACAGAAGGAAATACAGTTTTTTTTTCTATTATTGGGAGCAATGCTACATAATTTTAGGGAAAAGTCTTTTGATTAGGCCTAGTTTTCCTGCCTACAGGCCAGCCATGGGATTTTTAGACATAATTCTATTTTGGCCCCTGGTCACAACTGAGACCTCAATGATCCGGTGATACTGTGATTCTCCAGGACAAGATTACACCAGCTGCAGACATCCTGGGAGGAACCAAATCTTCATCTACTCAGTTCCTCATTGTTCTTGGATTGTTACACTTTGTTTATCCTGATGTACTGAACTCTCTGCAAGTCATTTGTCACACCTTGTTTCTCCTGAACTATTGAATAAAAGGTGTGGGAAGCTGGGGGCTTTCCTCTTTGCTGCCCAGAGCAGCACTGATCAAGCCCAAAGCTCAGCTTCTTCTCCAAGTCTCATTTTTCTACCTTTCTTGTATAATGTTAATTCGCCTTGTGCTGCCGTGGCTCGCAGAAGACTAGGACTCACTGCAGAGGTTCTAGTAATGTCCCCTTTCCCTGTTCCCTACACTCTATTAATCATTTAAAGATAACTGATAGTTGGGCTGCCTGCTGGGTGTTTAAAAAATAACAATTTTCTATTATTTTCTGCATATTTAACTACATAAGTTGTGCTAGAATTCAACCTCTTTGGCCATCATGGTACTGAATCTTCCATTTCAGGAAATTAAAGTGTCTTTTTGTTTTAAAACTCTTATTTATTGTGATTTTGATATGAGAGATATTTTCACAAAATGTCCAAGAAACAGATTTTCATTATTAAGGTGATAATATATCCAGATCCTCAAAAGAATTCTTTAAGTTAAAAAATGTATGGTTAAGGCATTAACATCTTACAGCATTGGATGATCAATTTAATGAGTCAATTTAGATAGACCAGAATGACCAGTTTTCTAATTAACCACTAATCTCAGTATACCTGTGTAGGCACTTTGTAATATAACTAACATATAAATTCAGTTGACGTCAAGCAAAGGAAATTATTCTTGATAGTATGGGTGGGGCTGATCTAATCAATCACAAAGTTTTTGAGGGACTGAAATTTCTTTGTAAAAGAATAAATTCCACCCATATACTTCAGCTTCAGCTCCAGCCTGAGAATTTCAAGCCTGCCTTCTTGATTTTGAACTTGCCTAGCTAGCCCTTAGCTAAGTCAATTACTTGTACTAAGATATATATATATATATATATATATATATATATATATATATAAAACACTGTATATCATATATGGTATGATATGTATGTACACACTATATATATATCATACACACAGTATATATGTATGCACATGTATGTGTGTTTGCAGTGACAGTTGTATGTGTAGAGTAGGGGGGATGGAGAAATTTTGCTTAGTGGATACTAAGTTACAGTTAAATAAGAGCAAGAAAACCTGGCATTCTATTGCACAGTAGGGTGACTATAGGTATCAACAGTGTGGTGTACGTTTTGGAATGTTATAAGAAAATTTTTATAATTTTCACCATAAAGAAATTATAAATAGTTATGAAAATAAACATATTTAACATGATGTAAACATTATGTATTGTGTACATGTATCAAAACATTATAGGGCCCCTCTATGTACAGTTTTGTTTTTATGCACCAGTTTAAAAATAAATTTAAAAATTAGAAAGGAAGATATTGCTTCTAATTGAAAAGTACATGTATTTCCTTCTTGTTGAAGAATAACTGCCCAATACAATTTGTGTGTGTGCGTGTATGCACACACGCGAGTGCGTCTATAACATTGGACGGTTTTCTGGTGGAACCCTGACTTTTCCAGACACTTAGTTTGCCTTGTCCATCTCTCATTCATAACCACTGTTTTAGAAGTCTGTCTCCTCTCCTTTTCTTCATTGTCTAGCACAGCATCTTGCTTATATTCTTCATAGAACTCAAAATGTGAACAATTACAACATTTAATTTCTTCCTGTCATTCTGCATAGCTGAAATAAAAATTTTACAAGAGTAGGCACCTTGACTCTCTCACAAACTGATGGAAGGGCTGGGGACTGGTGCACAAGCCCTGTGAATGGACCTGACTTCGGTAATTGATTCCTGGGGATGGTGATATTCCTAGGACACAGTACGATGCCTGTCTCATAATAAGTGCTCACTTTATTGGACAAATACAAAATGAATGAATAATTTCATTGAAACCTCATAAAGCCTCTGTAATGTGAGGGGTATGATCTCCATCTGACAAACCTCAGAGGAAATTAAATGTTCTCCCTCCAATTCTGCAACTAGTAAGGGATGGACCTGAGACTTAAACTCAAATTGTCTTATTTCCAAAATTCATTCTATGCTTTTTCACATTATATTGACTGACTTAGTTTTTTTTTTATTGAACTTACAATCTATAATGTATCAGGTTCTCAATTAAGAATTGCAGAGAACACTAAAAGGTATCACACACAGTATGATCAGATACACAAACCACTAGTTGTATTACTCAGCCATGTGCATATGAGTAGGTGAAGCAATTGTGTGGCTGATACTCTTGTTTCAGAAATCCGAGAAGGCTGCAGAAAGAAGGAAGCTCTTTAAATGGGCCTCAATTTGTGAGGCTGTCATTGTGAACCTCAGTTCAAGCTCACGACACAAAAGTGGTAAAGCACAACCATTTTAGAGAAATCGTGAAATATTAAGTTGTGTTTGAATGGGAGATATATAGATGGTGGCAATAGAACACTGTGTATGAAAGGACTTGACATGTGCATTTAATCCTATATATATTTGGGGTTCACTAAATCATGGATTGTGTTTTTTTAATACTAAATATGTAAATTGTCCTTTAAAGATTGTTAACAAGGTTGGTCTTTGAATGCAAAGAAATGAATAACTGTCTTTGGTGCAGGAGAAAATTGTCATGAGGGTAATAGGGGGAGTGGATATGATCAAAATAAATAATATACAATGAATTTCCTCCAAAATGTGGAGTTAGGGAGTAAGGTTGGACAAGGGAAGCAGTGGGAGAGAAATGATTAAAGTATGTTATGTGCGCATAAAAAGAGGAATAAAATAAAAGCTGAAAAAAAGAAAATTCTCAAAAAGCTCCTTTAGTAAATCATTCCAAGCTTCCATGAAACCGATATCAAATAGAATTAAATGTGCAAGGAATTGTTAGGGAGCACAACTGTGACACAGAATAAGCACAGAGACAGAAGGGCTGTGTGATCCAAAGGTATACAAAGCAGATAGGTCCCCTAGGTGAGGAGAGAAGAAGAAAGACATTTACTGAACTGTTGGAGAACTTAAGGATTGTTCATCAGGGCCATCAGGAATCCCTGGGTAAAGGTGACCCTCACAGGAGTCTTGTTTTGCAAGAGAGAGTACCTGTGTCACTGGCACGATCAGTCAACAAGTAGCAGTGACCCAATGGGGAGAGATTAGGTGTAGAAAACAGCATCAAGCCCTTGACCCACAGCACTGTATGTAGTGGGAGGTCTGGGGAAGCCATCTTTGCTTACACAGTTCAGGTAGACTGTGTCCTTGCAAAATTAAAGTTATCTTTTTTGCCTAATTAGACTTCTTGAAAATGATTATTTATTTTTGGTAGGAAAGAGTGACTGGTTAAATTATTTCTTCACAAAAGGCTAAAAATTTATTTTACACTTAAACACACAGTTCTTTAGCTATGAAAAGCTGAGTGTGAGCTTGCATTTAAATGAAAGATGTACCCCATCTATTTGAAAAGAAAGATAGGTACTGGGCCATACTGGCCATAGTGGGGAAAGAAAAAGACAGCCATGCTCTTCTCAGATTAAATCCCTTCTATTAGTCATGATTTTTATGCCTAGTTTATTAGGATAGAAACCAGAAAGAAAACAACTTTGCTGATATGGATCCACTTCTTCAATCCCCTGCTGCTTTTAGATCTCTACTATGACACAGTTGTGTTTTTCAAAAGAAAGGGCAGAAGAAAGAGAAGTGGTGCATAAGAAAGAATTCCACTTTCTTCATATTTACCCTGGGTCAGTGCTGCTTCCTTTACCTGGGTTGTAATTTTTGGATGCTGGAGTTTAGCACGGCTGAGAAGCACAGAGTTACTGTGTAAGATAGCAGGCAGGGGCAAGAGATCTAAGAGGCCTTCCCTACACGCCACTAGCTCAGCCCAAAGGACTTACTTCTTCTCCCAAGTGAATGTAGAGGCACTGAAAAATTTCTAGCTCCCTTTCAGATTTGTTTTCCTGCCCAGCACTTCTATGCTCTTCTAGGTTCTACAGTTCTTTAATGACTTGTTATTCCATGGGTTCATATAAGTGCAAGGCAATTTTCACATTTGTCATTGCTACATTGAGTGATTTCTTACTACTCACTTCCTATGCACCAAGAAGGGGGCGGGACATAGCAGTAGGTATGTCAGGCTTGTCCCTTCCCTCATAAAGCCTACTCTCAAGTCACAATGTGAAAGCAGTCCTTGCTTAACCTAGCTACTTTGCATATGTTGCATCTTTAGGATACATTTGTGGAGAATTCTAGCAAGTTTCCTTTTTTTGAGCATTCTCACTCTTCTCCCTACTCCCACCACATACCCTCCTCTGAAACTGTTTCTCCAACTATCTATCAGAATTATTGCTCTCACTGCATCCAATAGTCACCATAAAAATCATCCATGAACTCTGAATTTCACAGCATGTCCTACAAAATTCTCTGTAAGCCATGATATGACATTCTAGGCTTAGCTCTGGCTTTTCGCCTTCAATTTTGTACATCTCCCACACAAAGATGCTCTGTGTTCTTCTAAATTTTTGTGAAGGCTATTCTCTTTCCATGGAATGCATTGTTTCCCTTTTGCATCAGGCAAACTTCTACTTTTATTTTTTTGCTTAAATTCTTTTATTGGTACATTTTAGGTATACAATATGTTTACATTTATCATTGGGTACTTGTATCTGTAAATGATGTATCTTGGTTCTTATTTTTTCCCCATTCCCTGTGTGTCCTTCACCCCCTCCAACCTTCCCTGTTTACAAAGACTTTGTTTCCATTTTTTTCTTTCCTCATAATTTTTTCTTTCCCTTCTTTCCTTCCCCCTTCCCCTCCTACTTCCCCTACCCTTTTGGACCTTTTCTTCCTATTTCAAATTCTTTTATGATCCAAATCGAATATCCCTTTTTCCGAAAAAACCTTCACCTTTTTATGCAGGAAATTGGCCATCTCTTCCTTAGAGTCCTGATAATTTACATATGTTATGGTACACATTGCATGGTATTATAATAATTTGCTTAACTGCCTTTTACCTTTCATTTTCTGAATTCCCCTAAAAGATTATTTCATTGTATTTATACATTTTTGGTATCTAGCAAAGTTCTTCATATCTAGTAAAGAGTGAATAAGTGGCTAGTTAATTGATATAGTTTGAATTAAGACTGTGTTTAAGAAACATTGGTTTTATTCGTGATGACCGTTAATGTCTATCCAGAAAGGTCATTTAATTTAAATAAGGGCACCAGGTTCTCATTTTCTGATGAGTAAACATTTAGAAGGATACCTAATCAACACAAGTCATCCTATAAGAATTATATATACATTTTTCTCAACATTTTGTTAGTGCTGATTTATAACAAAGACTGGACATTTGAAAAGAAAATATAATGAATGACAAATCTTAACATTTTAACATTTCAAATGCTATAATATGCTTTACTTCAAATTCAGGTTTTGGGCAAAAGTTATTCTAGAGATAAATGAAAATTTCCACACTCTTAAAATAGCTGAATGTTGGCTACTCCTAAGCTGTTTATTTTTACATGATATACAATGAAAACACTATAATTAAGAATGGGTAAACCCAGCTGTGCTTTGGGTTTATCAAATTTCTTAAAGTTGTTTTTTTTGACTATTTGGAGTCTGTGAAGACTAAAGTCTTCTTTTCCAGGAATTTTCCTTCAATTTTTAAATCAGTGTTTATTTAAAAAGAAGTAAAATCCATATGGTTTTGATTCCTCCACATTTAACGCATCCAAGTGCAGTTTTTTAAGAACTATTTGAAGTCGAAAGCTTTTTGAAAATTTTTATGAGCATTTTTGTCTTTTTTCCCCTCAGAAAAGGAAGTAATACTTTGCTAAGTGTAAACAAAGTTAATCGCCAAACAATTTTATATCTTACAATAATGAAACTGGATTGGGCGCTAAATTTGACAAAAACAAGTCTTTTTTCCTCAGTGAAATTGTTGCCAGTGCTTACATAGAGTTGGCCTTCCTGGAAGCCAGCCCCAGACGATGCCAATACTTTACCTGCAGATGTTCAGATCTTGCACAATACAGCCACTAACTTGTTTTCCAGCATGGTTCACTTACATATTCTTATTGTGTTACAGAAGCCACCAAAATACAGTGCTAAATATCATGACAACTCCAATGATTCAGTGTTTGGATACAAAAATGAAGAAGCAATGCTGCATCTGTACGAACCTTTCAGTACTGTCAGACCTGAGCAGGAATTGAAGGAGGGCAAGGACGCTGCCTCTATTGGGTGCTCCCATGGTCACATGTAGATTAGCCACTGACTAAGGCTCACAGACTGAAAGTACCCTGTTAACCAGTTTTGTAAATAAAATTATATAGACACAGCCACATCCATTCACCAACATATTACCTATGGCTGCTTTTGTGCTACAATAGCAAAGTTGAGTATTTGTGATAGAAACCTCAAAATAGGAAAAGCTTAAAACATTTACCACCTGCTTTTTACAGAATAAGTAAATGGTGACTAGATGATAAGTGCCTAATAGTAACTCCCAGCCTCTCAACTTTGGCAATGATACAAGAGATCTCCAAATGTCAGTCATATTCTTACTCCTGATCAAGAATTAGAAGGACATATCAATGATCTAAGTGTTAAAACAACAACATTTAATCTGCTGGAAGATAAACTAGGTAAAACTTTTGAAGACAGCTATAGACAAAGACTCTCAGACCTCAACTACACAAGAAATAGTACCAAGAACAAACTAATGGGATCATATCAAATTAAAAATCTTCTTCACAGCAAAGAAAACAACTGACAGAGTGAAGAGACAATCTACAGAGTATGGAAAAAATTTTCCGTCTATTCTTCTGACTAAGGACTAATATCTAGAATATATAAAGAACTCAAACAATTAGACCCCCAAAATAAAAGACCCAATGAAAAAAGGGCAATCGAAATGAATAAACACTTCTAATAAGAAGTACAAATGGCCAATATGCATATTAAAAAATACCCAACATCTCTGTCCATTAGAGAAATGAAAATTTAAAAAACACTGAGATTTTACCTTTCTCCAGAAAGAATGGCTATCATAAAAAAAATCAAATAATAACAAACTATAATGAGGCTAGAGGGAAAAGAAACCCTTCTACGTTATTAGCGATAATAAAAACTAGTACAACTGCTATGGAAGTCAGTATGTTGATTCTTTAAAAACTAAAACTAGAAATTCCATTTGACTCAGCTATTTCCCTTCTAGGTATCTTCTCCAAAGAGCTAAAGACATCATATTACAGTGATACATACACAACCATGTTTATAGCAGCACAACTCATAACAGCTAAAACTTGGAAGCAGAGTATATGACCATCAACAGACGAATGGTTAAATAAAATGTGACATTTATACACAACGAAGTACTACTCCGCCATAAAGGAGGATAAACTCGAGTTATCTGTAGGAAAATGGATGCACCCTGAGACCATAATGTTAAGTGAAATAAATCAGACACTCAAGCTTAAATATTATATCTTATCTCTTACCTGAGAAACCCAAAGTATAAATAAAGAGTGAAGTAAAAATCAAATAGTAGGAAATAGGGAGATTTTACAAAAGGGAATGGGACTCAGAGATTCGGGAAAGGGGATCAGAAAAAGAATTAAGATATATTATCTACAAGTACCAGCTCCTCAAGATGAATGTAATCATGGGCTGAAAATATGTACCAATTAAAAGTAAAATAAAATTCTTTCAAAATACATTATGTAAATTAATAAGCTAGCTTACCTAGCCAATTTTTTCCACTGAAAACATATAGTTTTGATTTTGAAAAAAAAAATAGGATACACATAACAAGAAAGATAATTGTTTGAGAAAAGATATAATTGGAAAATAAAAATATATATATATTACAAATCAATGCTATTTTTACATATGAGAAGTAAATATTTCCTGAATATATCCCAACTTTTAGCTCCTCTATGACCAAATATTTCAGGGATTTGAAGACATTACATGATTTTCCTAGCAAGAAAGTAGTCACAGTGTAGATCTCCTTAGTGAGATAATTACTGTCTTCTTCTATTATTAATATAACATAAAAAAGTTAGTTTTAATAAATATTACTTTGTGCTTGGCACTTTTTTCATGCCTTATATTTGATTCTCACAAAAGTACTTTCCTAAGTTATTTTACCTCTAGAGCTGTTGGTTTCCTCCTTTGTAAAAATGGAAGAAATACTATTCCCTACTTCATAGAGCACCCTTGATAATTAAAAAAATTAATATAAATCTAAGGAAGTTAGGAAAAAACCTGTGCCACTTTTCAAACCCTAGAAGGACTTCCTAATGCCAGGTAGGTCAGCAGAACTCAATTCATTAAATGTACTGCCGTAAAGGGAATCTTATTCTATAGTTTTAGGGTAGGAAAATCGCAGAAGAGGACAAATCCAGAGGGCGGGGAAATATATAAATTTAGAATTGGAAATGATGCTTTAACCAAGGGTCTTAAAAAATGAGATATTAATTGAGATTGGGCAGTTTGTGACATGAGTGTTGAAGATTGGCACTAGTAACAAAGAAGAGGTTTTATACAAGTATTGGTGAGTAAGTAGTCTTGTTAAGTGAGATGTTTTAGTTGTTTGTTTTCCAGCAATAATTATTTTCTGGTCTATGTCACTGTCATGTTTTGTCTTGCACATTACTGTTTGGTATAAAAACACAAAAGGAGATTGGTTTCAGTTTTCACATCATAGTAAGTGCTAATTATATATGAAAACTTATTACCATTATTATTATTATCATTGCTTTATAGATGGGGTAGCTGAGACTCTGGAATGTTAGGCATTGTGTTTGAGGTCACTCAGTCTGAAAATCATTATCGTTCCATTTTGCTCAACTCCAGTACAATCCTGAGGGTGTAGAATTCACAAGGTCTGGACTGCAACCATCTGCTTACTCAAATAAGCCTTATTTAGACAATGAGAAAAACTGCACTCAGGAGAAATGTTCTTTTCTGGATTCTAATGTGTTTTTTTCTCTCAGGAGTCCAGCTGGAGTCAGTTAGTGTTTGGTGGAGCTGAGGTGCTATGTGGAAGGCCTGGGCAGCAGTAGTGGAGATGGGGTGAGGGGCTGTGGCTGTCACCACCTAATCTCCTCCCTCCAAAACACAGAAAATACATCAGCCAAGCAAAGCCAACTCATCAGGTGTACTGCAGTAAGAAACAACCTAACCTAGGTGGTCATTTGTGTCTCTGAAGAGGAAGACAGCTAGCTGGCCACCTACTAGGTTAAAGATCTGCTCATGATTGGCTTAAGGAAACTGATTGGAATTGGAGAAAGTTTGTGGAGTGAAATTGGTAAGCATGTTGAGGCAAGGTTCTTCAGCCAGTTCTAGTAGATAAAATATTTCCTAACAAGTTAGCTACTTGACAGGTGAGCTATCTATTGCCCTGAGAGGAGAACTGTTTATCCAAATGAGCACATTATTGGCTCAAATTAGTTTGTGCAATCTTCATGAAACTAAGCCAGAAATTATTTATTGGTTGTATTCTTCCTGAGTGAGAATTTTTCCAAAACAAATATATCAGTCATGTTGACACAAGTGGGCTTGGTTCCCAGTCATAATAATCAAGACATGTGGATGGAGGTGACTTCAGTTTGCAAAGTAATTCATTATACTGCACTGATGTTGAGTCTCATTCCCCAAATTACTTCCTTTTTAAAACCCCTTTTGGTATTTTAATCCCCTAATTAATTGAGTCATTTGCAGATTAAAAAAACAACAAAAATTCATTAAGATAAACAATAAAATAAGCCAACAAATGGGCTTCTCACCGAGTAATTTTACCTGCAACATTCACATAGGATTGTTAACTTGTAAATTGTAAGCATTTACTTATCTATTTACTAAAACTTTACCATTTTAAAATTCTATATAAACTGTGTTAAATTATTTTCCAAAGGTAAAGGTAATTATTTTTCAGTTTGTGTCTTTTTTACATACACACATATACACATACACACATACATTTTCTACCTCTTCATAGTAAAATTAATAGGGGATGATTCTCATGATGCAACTGACCTACTTCATAGAGTTTTATTTATAATTATTAAATGAAGAAAATACTATTAATCATTTAACAACACATAGTTGTACCTAACCAAGCAGATTATCTAGCCCTGAAACTAACAGTCATGAAACTATACCAAGTGGAGAGGAAAATAATACAGGGCTTTTAGTCAAAGTTCGATACATATCATAATAAAGGAAGGAAGTGGGAGAGGCAGATAGGTAGATTTTTAAAAAATCATTCAGAAGGAAAATTACTTTTTAAGTAGTAGATATGCTAAAATATGTTCAGTATTTTTTTCTGAATAAAAACAAAAGTCCTGTGGAAAGGAGATATCCAACTCTTAAACATATTTAATCAAATGCACAACATCTGTATCACAATTAAAAATTGCTAAAATACCATAATACTGAAAAAATAAGAAACAATTAAAAATAATCAATGATCGAGTTGGATTAGAAGTCCAATAAAGGACCGTTACAAGAGACAAGGTAATTCAGGCATAGGGAGATTATAAGCAAAATGTATCCCCCCAAACAAGGTTATTGTATTAATCCCACCTCCCTTGATGAGCCAACAAAGCTCCATCAGTAAGTTTCTATTAAATATGCATTTCCTTTCTGTTGTAGAGTGTTTTTGAAAGAAATACAAAGTAAAATGCAAATGAATAGCCCTTTCTCGGAGGAGAAAATACATTAATGAGGAAGCTGTATTTTGCATGCTAACAGGAACCACGGACATCTGACAAGCCACTACCAATTATACATTATAATTTCATGTTAATAATATATCACCCTGTCTGTTTTTCCAGCCTTGCATATATGCGTAGCACTTTATTTTAAGTGGAGAAAAAGCAAAGCCAACAACCAGAAGCTGAGGCAGATCCTGGTGACATTGCACCCAGAGGCAGTCAGCTAACTGCTTAACAGTGGCATTTTCTTTCGTGATGATCTCACCCGAGCTCCTTCCTAGCTACCACATTCCACTCCTTCTCCCATTGGTTGGGGAGTGGCTTCTCCATGGTCCCTGTGGACCTCTCTTCCTGAGGGAAAACTTGAAGGAAAGTTACTGGGATGAGCTGAAGTGGTTTTGACTCAACAACTGCTCATGTCCATTCATAATTATAGTGGTATGAGGGGTTTAAAGAGGTGCTCAAGTTCCACATATATTTCTTCCTACCCCAGTGTCTGAAAGCAGCCCCAACCCCTCTTACTAATAAATCTCAATTACTTCTCCAGGAAGGCCACTATTTTTCCCTCCGTAAGGAGTCTAAAGAGTGCGTTAGTGCATAGGTCAGTGTTACCTTTGCTGTTCTCTAGTAAACCTGCATCTCCTTCTAAGGGCAAGGGTTCTGATCATTAACACTATTGACATTTTGGACTTGACAAAATTTTACAGGAGGTTTGTCCTATGCCTCGAGAATTATTTAGCAACATCATGGACCTTGGCTTTCTGGTATTCCCTTCACCAGTTAGAATAATCAAGCCACCTCCATTTCCATCCCTTGAATTTCAGACTCCTTGTATTCTTTCTACTGGGAGCACAGGAAGGCTCAGAAATTTAGAACCTGCTTTAAAGAAAGACTCAGGTGAGGCACTAGTTCAGAGAGTAGTATCTTCATTAGCTCCAGTGTGGCAGAGTCCTTCATTCTGAATACCAAGCTATGTTTTCAATCAATGGGTTCCAGGTCTGAAAATCAGTTCACAACTGTACAAAAGAAAAAAAAAGAAAAAAGAAAAAGGACTTTTGATCTGGAAAACTTCCTTCAGCCTACTATTCTTTAATTTCTGACCATTTCTGGTTTTAGATATGAATCAGAAAACTACCCGGCTATTGCTTCTACCCATTTTCATTTCATGGTCTAATAATTGTCCCCCTGAATCTCTTGAGATCATAACTTCTTTGCTGCCTCTCTTATCCTGCTCATGGTAATTGTGGTCCTTTAAATTCTGGTAGGTGAGTGCTGCCATCTGGCCTTTGTTATTTTTTTTTCAAGTCTTGTTGTCTCCAGGGATATTGTAAGACCAGCTCTGGTCTATAAGGAAAAGCTACTACTAAAATCATTAGTGATGTTGTGCTGTAGTCACCAGTGAGTTTCTTACAGTGTGGGTTCATGGTGCACGCTAGGCTTCCCAGTGAAATATAATCCTCTGCTGGATTTTTGCACTAACATATCCCTTCCATGAGGCCTGCTTTTCTCGGCATCTTTAGTCCTTCTCTTCTTTGCAGAGAAAATTAAGCAATCCCAGATTGTTGGCCATCACGTTCTGTTCTTTTTATGGTCACCATTGCAGCAAGTTTGCTTCCTCTCAGAGGTCCTCCACAAGGAATCTCTAAGTCAATGACTTTTTCCCTCTTTGATCAAGTGACCTCAAAACTCTGAAGTTAATATGTTGAAGGCCCAGATGACTTTGACAACACAGCGAATCTTCAAGATAATTGAAAAGGAGAAAATACTTCCTAATACTCTGTGAGGTCAGTAGTACTCTGATAATTCTAAAATTCATATTGAGATAAAAAAATAGCAAACAATAGTTTCAGAAAAGTATCAGAAGAGCAATAATCTAGGAAAGTTTATATTACCTGACATCAAGATTTATGGTGCATCTACACTTGACAAACTACTACAGGATTTTATACATAGATATAAATATGGACATATAATTCTGTCTAAATAAAGAGTCTAGAAATAAAACCAAGTATATATGTGCCCCTGATTTTTAAGCAAAATTCAAAAACAATGTGGTAGGAAAGCATAGCTATATTTTAAAAACAACATATTTCATACGTTGCAACACATAAAAAAACTAACACAAAATGGATCATAGACTAAATTTATAGTATAAAATTATAAAAGTTCTCCCAGGCAAAATTTCTTAGATTTAATCCTAAATACCTGACAAATTTAAAAATTATAAATTAGACTTTATAAGTGTTTAAAAAATGATGAAATGATTTCTACACCATAAAAATCACAGGAGAGACTCCTCTGCAGAGAAAATACCAATGTGTCTGAAGTTCAGGACCTGTCTCCTTTTGGAAGAATGAAAAGGGATACCACAAATGTGAGGGAAGACCTTGCAAATTGAGTGCCAGCTAAGAGACTTGCATGCAGCATATATACAGAACTTGAAAATTCCATTATTAGAAAAAAAAGAACAGAATAAAACAGGCAAAAGATTTAAACAAATGCTTCTCCAAAGAAGGCACAGGTATGAAGGAAGCAGAAGGAAGGAAGCAGAAGGAAGAAATGGTATCAATGGTGATGATAAAGTATGGTAACAAATCTATAAAATAAAATCTGTAAGTTAATTCTTACTGAGTTAGGATCATCTAGTCTTTGCTCTAAACTTCAAGCCAGAATTAATCAAACTGTAGGCCTATGCTAAATTACAAGTAACTGGTGCTTTCCTTAGTTGTCTTTATCCATGAGTTTTATGTTTGTGGTAGCAAATAGCAAACTCAGGAATTATTTGGTTTAGCTAAGCATAGAGACTGATTTAATATTTGCTCTGGGAAGATATAAATGTTATCTGCTGTTTTTGGAGTTTGTTTATAATAGCTCTTGGTTATAAAATTGCAAAGCCCATTCCCATGGTGGAAGTGGAAGGGATGCAATGGAGTGGAGTGTTTCTTGAATAGCCAATTAAGGACTCAAGGAATTATGCCATGCTGTTAACCCAAGCAGAAATGTGTTGAGCTCTGATCATTCATTGGACCATTTCTCTTAGAAATATCATATAGACCAGGGCTTGAAAGAGAAGTGGCGAGGGTCAGAGATTAGGTACACAGAAAAGACTGGAAAATAGGTTCTAGAATGGGCTGAGAACTGGATCTAGATGAAGGAAAGTGGCCAACTAGCATCCACTTGATTTGAAACCTTGATACCTTCAGTGCATCTGGTTCTAACCTGAAAGGGGGACGGAAGTCTGCTTATACATTCAAAGCCTTCTCTGAGTTTGACATTACCAGATGTAGGGGGATGAACCCATTAAAGAATAGGCATTGTTTCTGTTCTTGTGGGCTTTCAATCTGCAGTCAACATTTGGGGTCAGCAATATAAGGCTTACCCACAAGCCATTTCCTACAGCAGATCAAGTCTAGGTTGCTAGACCTTCGATTCATAAAAGCCAGTACTGATATCAGGTCATATAATAAAAGCCACAAGTAATCTAAATATAATCTAAATATATTGAGAAACAATTCCGGTTTCCAGCAACAGAAATTGTGTCCAGATACAAACCCCAATTGTCTTCCAACATTCCTCTCCTGGCCAAAGACAAGATCCAGGACTTTGGCAAGCCTGGTGTCCAGTCAGAAGCAGCCTTTCAGGTGAGCACACTAGTCTACCCTCATACACTTTATGTGTATGCAAAGAATGTCTACCATGTATTCAAATTGCTAAAACTTTCTCTTGTTGTACATTTCTTCCCATTTCATTTCACTTTATACAATAATTTAGAAATGCCTTTATTTCATTTGGTTGATAGTGTTAACTATTCTTTTATTTGAACATGAAGTATGTCCTAGGATTCTAACATATATTTCCATGGACATAGTTTTAGGGAGATTTCCTACTCTAATCTGTTTTGAATAAACTTTCCATAATTTGATTCATTTTGATAGGGCATTAAAAGTAAGGAATCATTTCAAATCAAATCGTTTTGTGATAATACAAGTCAGATTCTGGAGTTAGATATTGTACTGCAAAAATTAACAATAATCATCTGAACACTATGTATAATATGTATAAAGCAACTTAGTGGTAGTTTGTCTCAAAATAAATGACTGGAGAAGTAGATCAGAAAACAGCACTTGCCCAGGATGCATGATCTCCTGGGTTTGATCATCAGTTCCATGGAGAGAGAGGGAGAGAGAGAGAGAACAGAGAATTGAGAGAATTATTAGTATTTTACATAGATTAAAAATCTGAAACTCAGCAGAGATAAAACTGTAAAAAATCACATGGTTAATATAACTCTGAAGTCCTTTATCTTGACTCTGTACTCTGTCCCTCACCATATACAAAACTCCCTTTTTCTCAAGAAGTTAACATTCCAAATACTATATGTTGTTATTATTTTTCCTTGCTATTTCTATTCAATGTGACCTAAGAAAGGGGTTATCATTAGTAAAATTGGACAAAGAACAACATACATAAAGAGAAACATTGCTATGAAATTTTCATTACTTTATTGAGCATCTCAGTGCTTTCATAAAACTTTTTTCCTTTTTGAGAGGACACTCAAAAAGAGAGTATACTCAGACTTTATTTCCCTTTTTTCCTTTTCTCATATTTTTTCATTTGTGGTTGAAGGGAGGGCAGGGGGAAGGGGAAAAAATAAGAACTGAGATACATCATGTAGAGATACAAGTTCCCAGTGATGAATGTAATTGTATTGTATACCTAAAATGCTCCAATAAACTTAATGAAAAAGAAGAGTGTACTCACCCTGGATCATTTTTTGCAGCACAGTGTTTCAAGGCAGCAGGCAGACTTGGAGGATCAATATCATTGCACACATTCCAAACTAAAGCACATGGGTCATAGTCTCTTTTGGAAGAAGAGACAGGTTTGGATTAGGCGAGAAAAACAAGAAGAGCGATCATACTCGCTAACTTGTTGTTTGTGGTGAAGCGTAAAGCAAAGGTGTAAAGAACTAAAACAATGAGGAATAAGGCTATATCTTTTGATACTTGCATTTTCTGAGACCAACTACATGTATTAGCTACCTATTTAGTACAAAATTAATTGAAATTTTTATTCTGAACTATCCGTAGTTTTCAGTTTTGTGTCATCTCTCTCTCTTTCTCTCTCTCTCTCTCTCTCTCTCTCTCTCTCTCTCTCTCTCTCTCTCCCTCCCTCCCTCTTTCTCTCAGTCTCTCTCTCTCCCTCTCTCTCTCCCCCTCCCTCAGAAAGGAATGAAACAGTTACCGGTAAAATATCCACTTAACTTTTATGATTTCATGATATGCAAACTTCAGAGTATTCATCTCAATGTTTAGGACAAAATACTAAAGACAAACAAATACATGATTATAAAAGTAAGGTTATTTCATGCTCTAGGGTCAGTGTACATTTGGACAAAAACATCATTTTGTTAGGAAGCAAATCATAACCCTAAAATTGCATCATTCACCCAGGAGTATGTTTTGAGTGTATATTTGAAAAGAAAAATCACGTGGTTTCCCTCACATTCTTAAACATCCTTAAAGCATTATGATTAAATGTGTTTTCAAATGCTACGTTGTGACCATTTTAGATTTGTACTTTGACAGAGGCTGTATTGCTGGAAATTTAGAAGACATATGCCCTTTGTTTTTACTGTTCTTTTTCTGATCGGAATGCTTGCTCTAGTAACAACTGAATGAATGATTTTTTTCATGCAACAAAAATTAGTTATCTTTAAGGAGAAACAGGAATCCTGCTAGTAATATGAATGGAAAAACTTCACCTCATTAGACGAGAGACTAGCTTTCATGAAGATCAACATCCGCACATCCTGGCAAATTAATCTCTCTTAGCAGGAAATAGAAAGAGGATGCTGTCTTTATCTTCCACAAGAGTATTGTTATTTTTGTGATAGTGGGAAATAGGAGGGGCAAGGGTAAAGGAAGACAGCCAAATGCTGCCCTTTCATTAACTTCTTGAGGTAAAAAATGAATAGTGTACTTTAGTTATCAAAATTCAGTACCTTGCAGAGATTAGCAGTTGTGTATGTGTTTGCAGAAGTTAGTATCCATGCACTTGTATCTGTCTGTGTATGTGTAACCTGTTTTCACACCGGGGCAGGGGGTGTTGTGTTTCTCTGTCTATAAACATGAAAAAAGGCATGTATTTTACATTAAACCAATATTACATCCAAAAGTAGAAGTGAAGCTTTATTTCAAAGAAATATGAAGATGTAAGGCAATTTTGTCAAAATAAGGTCTAAAACTAGAAGGATCTTAAAAGGTAAAGGTAGAGAGAAAGTGAGAAAATTTATTATAAAAGAGACAATTGCTTTAGTCTCATACTTTTGGAGTTATTTTGTGTTTTAATGATAAATGTAGCTGATTGGGGAAATGTTTGAAATGACTTTGTATCAGTCAACAATCTTTAGCACAGCCATAGAGATGTGCTGCACAGGTCTTCCCGTAAGAGAAAGCCTGTCAGAAAGAGTTTAGCAGAGGGGCTCCAGGTACAGGTGCCTTTAACGTGTGCTTGACTCTGAGCCAGGGCCACATGCTTCCTGGATTTTTTCCAGCCAGTGAGCCTGGCAGTGGCTCAAGTGAGGCTTAATTTGGAGGTAACATGGGACTCTTCAGAGAACAATCTCTCTAATGGAATTCTCCATGAGGTTGAGATTTTCTCTGGCTGCAGTGCTCTGGGGGGAGGATTTCGCTTCCTAATCTTCTGGCCTTTCTTCTCTTCTTTCATAGGAGCCAGATCTTCACCGCAGTGTGAAGATTTACTTTGGATGTTACTGGCCCTCATCCCTTTCTATGGTTCACAATTACTGTTCCCCAACATATCTTTGCACTCACAACTCAGTCTTGGCTTCTGCTTTCCAGAAGAACCAACTCATACCAATTCATACTAGAGAGGACCTCTGATATTAGTGAATACAAGTGGATTATTTGTAGCCCACCGTACAATATGGATACCTATGCACTAATGTATGGGGCATGAATATTATCTGGCACAAAACAGCAACCCAAATGATAAAAATTTCATCAGTGGAGACTTTGTCTTGCTGGAGGTGAATGCTCTAGTCAGAAGACTGTTCAGGCATTTAAAAAATACACAGTGAGGAACATCTAGAAAAGCAGTAGAATTGGCTACAGGAAGACAATGGAAACTAAATATATTCACTTGTGAATATATTTAGAGAATCTGAGCATGGTGAACAAATGACTGAAATGTTAAGTGCAAGAGCCACAAGGCATCTTGGGTGGCCTGAAAGAGTTTCTTATCTTTAGCAAATAGAGAGTAGACATAACCCTCCAGAGAGAAAACTCAAGATCTGTTCTTTAGGGCCACTAAGCTGCAAAAATGATTGGATGTGCAGTTTAGGAGTTTTCTTATGTTAAGTTCAAGGATGGGTTTTGGAAAACTCGAGGCATGAAAATGTAAGATGGGAATATCTGGGCTAATTCTCCCAAGGATCTACAACTTGACAGCCTGAAGAAGGGCCTAACCTTTAATGTTAAGAGCTGGACATTTTCTTTTGCAAGAAGATACTTCAGGAGGAAGTACTTCCACAAAAGGGAAATGATAGATTCCTTAAGAATGGACCCTGTTTTCTCTTAACTTTCTGACCAAAAGTTATAGTTAAACATCAGCATAAATAAGCTAAAGAATGGAAACTTACTGGAGATAATAAGTAAAAAATAAGATAATGGCTTCTTGAGTCTTGTAGAATTACTTAGCATGTACCATTAGGACTCAGTATAGTATATAAGCAAGTGGATTTTTCAAGCACTTGCTCAATAGTACTAGAATTTAGGACTGAAAAAAGCTAGAGCTTATTGATTTTAGGGCATTTTTTTGAAACATGAGATTTAATGTTCTGGAAAAGACCCCAGAACATTAGAAACATTTGATGGTAGGGTTAGATCTCCGAAAACTGCAGAAATTCATGATAAATTGAAGGGCCTGGATTACCATGAAGTTGGTAATAAAAGGAGGCATAAAAGGAATAAAAAGCTCAAAGAAGTGAGGATATTTGAAGGGATATATTATGTGATTCCAGGAAAGCAATCAGAGTAATATATTCCATGGAAGAGCCCAAAAGATGCATAATTTATGAAGCCAATGAGGAATGTGGTGGTGAAAAAAATACCAGAGAAGCTAATATTTTCAATCATGGTCTTTTCTGAGGGCCTGACATTAGGAGAGACAGTCATAGATCAGTATGTTTGTAGTAATGGAAATGATGGAGTTCTGAAGAAATTGAGCCTCCATGACCATGCATAACAGCTAGAAATTAAGAGGTTGTAATAACCATAAATATCTGGCCATATTAGAAGGATAATAAAGCAGTCTTCCATCTCATAGAAATTTTTCTTCTATGCCATCAGAAAAAAAAAAGGATTAGAAACAATGTGCTTTCACATGAAACCCTCAGCAAATACATTTAGAGTTTGTCTCCTGGCTATCTTCATTTTCCTATCTCTGCCCAGTACAAGGAGATTAAAACCATCAAGAAATCTCACAGAACTTAATCTTACAATCAAGGAGATTGAAGTAGACTGAAAAAGAAGTACCTAGGAAGCTCAAATCAGAAATGGTTTTAAATGAAATAGTGAGGGGAATTTTTCCAAATATGCAAAGCTTAAACTATCTCTTTGGTTATTCATTGTGTGAAGAATAAGGAGGGTACATGGAATGACAGAAATGGGCCAATAACTTGACCAAATGGTCAGGAATATGGATAGAAAAAGATCAGATTATATAAAATAATCTTGAATGTGGAAAGATGTTCATGTGTATATTAGAGTGGGTATTTTTATCCCATATTAATTTCCATTATAAAATATTCATTTACCACAGAAGAGACATTGATCAATTGAGTTCAAGTGTTTCAGCCAAATAATATTAGCCCAGAAAAGAAATAATGAACTGAGTGGCCATAAAGGCTGACATAAAGACTAAGTATGATGGTTGATTGATTGTGTCAACTTGAGAAGTTTAGTGAAGAGAAGCTTAACTAATTTGTCCCAGCAATTCCACACCCTAGGGTGTAGAAGACCCACCCTAGGGTGGCTCATTGCCTGGATGGTATAAAGGGGAAATGAGGAAGGACGTTTCTTCGGAGGAGATCCAGTCTTCACCTTCACATTAGACATCATCTCCTGGCTTCTATCACAGACTCTTTGGCTTCCCCTCGGATTCTTCAGCCTTCTATGGCAGACCCATTGGCCTCCTGATATGGACTTATATGGGACACTGCAGTGACATCCAGGCCTTAGACTAAATCTTGCCATTTCCAGTGTGCAGAGAGAGACCCTCTGCACTCTTCCTCATCTGACTCTGTGGGTGGCTATTGTAAGCCAATCTTGTAAATTCATATGTATTTGTATATGTTGTTCATATCTGTATCTCTAGCAAATACTGACTGATATACAAAGTTTGTGCCCAACAGTATGCATTCTTACCTATCTAGATCATTCCAATCACCGCTACTTTTAATGTCTATCCACTGAAAATAGAGACCAACACTGAGCCCTCGTATGGCAGCATTTCTTCAGAAGACCAACTTCCCACTGGGCAGAAAGTTGACTACATGGAAAGACCCAATAGTTTGTTAGACTAGGAATAGACCCCTATTCTTGGTGGGTTTCCTTCTCTTGGATGCAGGTCTTTGGTCAGCAGCACTATGGGGAGGGTTAAGTAGTTCATGTTCTGCAGACTTGGAATTCTACATAAAACAATGAAAGATAGTCTACTTCACGATAAATCAAGTACAGCAGTGGGCTGTGAAGATAGATGTACTGGTTGTATCACATGCCACACCATCTGCCAGTGTGAAAAAGCACTGGACTGGCTTACTACAGGCCAAAGCCAAACCACCAAAAGGCAAAGCTCTGTAAAGACTGTATGGGTTATATAGATTTCTGAGGCCATGTAGAATTCTCTGAGGTAAAGAGGCGAGAGAGCAGGGGCAGCACTTGAGCTGTGATGCTAGTAGCATCCTCAACACTGCTAAAGTCTGAGATAGGCTGGGCAATGGGACATGGTCACTAACTCTTTGCCCTAGGCTCTTTCCTTTCTCTGACATTGCTCTCCACCAACACATCAGCATGCCCCAGAGAGTGGCTGCTGCTTCTCTGGTCTAGATCTCAGGATAGGGCAGGAAGAGCAATGTGCAGCTGAATCCAGTTGAACTCAAAAGAGGCTAAAACAGTGCAAGTCCTCATGTAATATAAACAAAAACTAAATATTTGTGTCATGCTTTAATCTGAATGTCTATATCTCTGCAAATTTCATATGTTGAAATTCTTACCCCCATGGTGATGTTATTACCAGGTGGGGCCTCTGGGAGGTGATTAGTTCATGTGGGAAGAGCATCATGAAATAGATCAATACCTTTATTAAAGAGGTTTGAGAAAGAAATGCCTCATCTCTTCTGCCATTTAATGTGACCATAAGAAGGTTGTCTATAAGGATGAAGCCCTCACCAGAACCCAATGCTGCCAGCACCGTGATCCTATACTATCCAGTCTCCAGCAGTGTGAGAAATCAACTGCTATTGTTCATAAGCCACCTGGTCCATGGCAGCTTTTTATAGCAACCAGAACAGACTACGATATCACAAACCACTGAACTTTTACAGTGTTTGTTACTGTGCTAGCATTTGACTAATACATTAACCAATATTTGAATTGAGGGTTTGTATAGATTTATTATATTATTCTTTCTGAGATTTTTTATTTTAGTGTCAGAAAGAAGAAATAAGTAGAAATAAGTAGAAAATTTGGCTTTACTAAAAGTAATAATATAGAAGTTTAATTATAAAAATCATTAATGGACATTCCAATTTTTAAAATAAAAAGATTATAGTTTTACTGTATATATTTAAGGTGTACAACATGATACTTTGATATACTTGCACATAGTGGAATTGTTTATAGTTTTTTTCTAGATAGACTGCATTGCTATAGTGAGGTATTTCCAACTTCAGAAACACTTCATAAAGAATGTTCTAGGAACTCCATCTATTTAAAATGCAATATCTCTAAAAACAATTTTGAAATATGTAATGAGAGTGCTTGGAAAAGCAATAAAGCATTTCAAAGACTATTATTTTTGTTGCCTTGGGAAATTTATTTCATTATAAACCTTTTCAAAATGTACTTTTATGAAAGAATGCATTCATTTATAAGTAAAATCAACAAGGATAAATAGGTGTTTACTTATTTTAAATATTTCTAAATGCAAAAAGAGTATAATTTGAAAGAAAGGATAGTAACTCAAGTGATAGCTAGTGAGTTGGCAGTTATAAAGAGCAAACTAGTACAGAGTAGACAGCATAGAATTATGTAGAGTATGTCAACCTGTTTTCTGATAGCATATACATTTTATCATTATCATAGAAACTACTCCTAAGTTACATTAGTTTAAGCTGATAGCCACGTTATATATGTCTTGAGCCACTAAACAAGAAAAACAGAACAAAATGGCACTAAGTAATTGGCATAAGGTAGTTCTTTCCTATAGGAACAAATAAACTTTTCATACAATGTTGTTTTTCTAGTTGCTTTCATCAGATAAAAGGAGCTTCCCACACTCTTTTAAAACCTCATGACCTTGGTTGTGGCCAAATATAATACATTTAAATATTACTTAAGAAGTGATGAAAGAAATGATTGAGCAGAAACTTTTGCTTAATATTCTCAATGCACTTGGAATGTAGAGCTCAAAATCCACTCAGCTACTTGAATTTCAGCTCACACAAATCCCCCATGATCACTGCTCCCGAGGAATACTCTTTGGTTCTTACTCCCCTTTGTCTTTGCTCCTTAGTGTCTTTTTTCTGCCATACAACCATGAAGGTGAGTGACTTATTTCTATTGCTGGGTTTTAGAACAGAATACCCAGTGTCTCTAGAAACCCTGGAGCCATAGGAAATCCATAACAGCTGGTATTCTAACCCATTTCAGCTCCAATTCTATTTTCTCCATTACCCAATTCACCTTCAATCTGCAGTGGTATAAAGAGGAAAAGAAAAGGAAGTAGGGATGAATGGGGCTATAAGAAATAACAGGAGAATTTTAAGAAGAAAGAATAGAGGCAAAATTCCATTCTATTAATGATTAATATCCTTCCTTCACAGGTAAGTTTTCCCAACAATTCATTCTCATTCTTATTTCTCCACAGTCTTCCCCTTGCTCTGAGCAGTTTCATTTCCACCTCTTTCCCCAGCCTTTTTAGAGAATTTCTAGTTGAGGACCTTGTCTTTAGAGCCAGAATACCTGGATTCAAATTTGGCTTTTACAGGTTGAGTGCTACATGCAAGAGATATAACATCTCTGTCCTCATAACCTCGAAACAAAAGTAGGACTCATCCAGTGGACTCCAGCTGAGCCAAACAGAGGGGAAGGCAGCTCAAGTCTTCATCTAAAATAAGCAAAAGCTAAATGTTTGTGTCGTGCTTAAATCTGACTGTTTATGTCTCTCCCAAATTCACACATTGAAATTCTTACCTCAGTTATGATAGTTTTAGGAGGTGAGGACTTTGGAAGGAGATTATTTCTTGGGGGAAGAACCTCATCTATGGCTTTATCAAAGAGACTTGTAAAATAGATGCCTCATACCTTCTACCATATGAATTTAGAGTGAGAAGAAGGCTCTGATTTATGTTGATGAAGACATAGCTCTAATTTATATTTCATATTAACCTTGTAAAATAAATTTCTTCTGTATCAACATGCCATTTCCCCCATTCCACTTCATTTTACTCCCATTCACTTCACTTTACACTGGCTTTCAATATATTGTTTGCTGTGTTTTTAATCCTTTTATCTATTCTTGATGCAATTGTTCCTATTGGTCCTTCATGTTCCATTTAAATAGCCTTTATCTACAAAACTTTCTTTGGGCTCCCTAGCATCTCATCTACAGTTCTTCCAATATCATGCATATAATTCCATCATCACAAGACAACGGTGTAATTATTATCTGCTATGCAAGCATCCACAGTCCTTCTATCCCTACATTCAGTGGCTCCAGTGCCTCATCCAATAGAGCAAAGCCTCTAAAAAGCAATAAGTTTCTTGTGACTTTCTATATTTTCACATCCCAGTATAGTATCTGACATATGTTTCTGATACATGGGATGGACAGAAACTTGATTTCAGCTCTAGTGTGAATTCCGTTTAACTGGTGTAGCTGCCAAGAGCACTTGTGGAGGAGGATTCTATTAGGAAGCTTGTTCTGAGAGGGAAAGAGTTCTGATCAATGAGTAATGCCCATCATGGGAATTGGAAAGGGGAGTGATAGAACATGCACCTTTGCTCTTTTACCATAGAGATTCTGTAACTGTTCTGAGAACAAATACAAGGACAAATCTAGTAGTGATATCACTAGAAATGTATCCAGCAATATTGATGCATTTATTCTTTTTTCAAATATTAGTAACACATTTTAATTGTACAGATTAAATGGAATTCACTGTGATAATTCCATATACACACAGAGAGAGTGCATTGATCCCATCCACCTATCCTTCTACCTTAGCTTTCTCCTTCCCTCTGCTCCCTTCCTAGTCCTTGTAAGCACTCTTCTACTTTCAGGTCTCTCTCTCTCTCTCTCTCTCTCTCTCTCTCTCTCTCTCTCTCTCTCTCTCTCTCTCTTCCCTTTCTTTCTCTTTCAGTTGATTTTTGTGCAAGGTAAGAGACTGCTGTCATGTTTCAATCTTCTGCATGTAGGTACTCAGCTTTACCAGCTCAATATTCGAAGAAGCTGTCACTTCTCTTACATATACTTTGACACTTTTGTAAAATTTCAATTGGTTGCAAATATGTTGGGTATATTTGTGGGTTCTTTATTTTCTTCCATTGGCTCATAATTCTGTTTTTATGTCGATATACTTCTTAAGTTGGGGCTACTATAGCTCTATAGTATGTCTCAAAATCAGGTGTAATGCCTCTAGCTTTGTTCATTTTGATCAAGATTGCTTTGGTCAATCAAGTACTTTTGTGCTTCCATATGAATGTTAGGATCTTTTTCCCAGTTCTATGTAGAAGGTTATTTTCAGAAGGTATCTTAAAGAGGGTTAATATATATATTGAAAATGATGTGCAAGGAGTAAAACACTGAACAGCTAACTGCCTACATGTGAAATTGTTTTGATACAGACTGTTTTTTAAAGAAAGTATTAAATAGTAAAGAAGTACTTAAATCCACCTCCATTCCATTTCAGATTAATATAGCCATAGATACAGATTTCAATATTTTTGTTCAGTTGTTGGTTATTTCTCCTCCCACTCTCTTCTTAAATTAGAAATAAACAGTATTATCTTATACCAGTCAATATTTTTATGTTTGTTTGTTGTCTTATGTTTTTTATCCTATGGTTATGCCATGTTTAGTTGCCATAACTACTTCTAAAATCTGAAAAATGTTCCAGATGTCTAAACAACTGAAAATTACTGTGATTATCTTTATGTGCAATCCTAGTTCATGATTTCTCATGGCCCAATATTATTGGAGATGTAGTCTGTACATTTTTCTACCCATAAGTCTCTCAGTCTATCTGCAGGGTGCCTTACTGAGCTCCATTCTTTGGAGTCCTTCGACAGTTGTGTCTGCTTTTCTTGGAAAATTTTGCTGAACTTGGTGAACTGGTTCTCCATTACTTTATTTTATATATATATATATATATATATATATATATATATATATATATATATATTCATCCAACATATGCAACTAGCCTGGGTTGTATGGAAACCGTTCCTCTGGTCTACCACTGGAATTATCCAGAATTATCTTCCAGAATTCCTGGAGTAGCTCCCTTCATGTTAATATCCCATGTTCCACCCCAAGTACTTTTTTCTTACCTTAAAATTGTGTCTTGTTTAGAGATCTTTTAGTTTTGTAGGTCATAAATGTCCTGAAATTGCTGCATGTATGCCTGTAGGGGAACTATTATTTTAAGTTCATATTTTAACTTAATTTTCATCAAGACAAAAATATTTCTGAATCTATGCATACATGTAATATACTTTGTAAATATAGAAGGAGCTTTTTTCAAGATAAATATTAAAAATAAATCTCAGTTCTTTTTTTTTTTTCCTAGCAAAGGTTTTTCATTTCCAGCTACAGTTCTCTGATGGTTATAACTGATATGAAAACCTCAAAATATTTTGGGTTAGATTCAGATAAGCATCTGTGACTTTGAATGTTATTCCAAACTTTTGAGTCCATAAATTAAAAATGGATGAGGAAAAAGTTCATGCCAGATATTTTGCTCTCAGATACAATCAGCTCTACCAACAAAGCGTGCAAATGACAAATGTAATATAAATTTTATCTGACCTACAGGCAGTCTTAGGCTTATGATCAGCTCTTTTTCCACAAGCTTATTTGTAAGTTTCCTCAAGGCCAGAATCAGTTGCTCATCAAAACAGTGCAGCGCTGCGGTGGTATACCAAAGCCAGCCCTATCAGTGCCTGAATTGGAAAGTCCTTCCCCCGAGTTGGAGAACACCAACAATAGCAGCTGATTATTCAGTTCCACAAAGCTGTTCATGTCTTAATTCATTTAGCAGCAACTAGCTTCCTATATTACTGGACACTCCATTTTAGGTTTGGACATAGATATTTGTTTTCCATAGAGGGGAATCTGAGACTCAGGCTTCATAGGCATCATGAGTGTGCATAGAATAAATGCTGTTTTTGTGGTATCAAATACTGAAGGTATCTGTTTTCTAAAGTGACTTGACTAGCAAGTTTTACACAGCCTTAAGATTCCATGGTCAGGCCAAAGGAGGGCTTAGATGTTTCACCACTTGCCCCATAGAGAAAGGGACAATATGACTTTATCCTCTATACTGGAATGAAGAATGAATGGGGTCCAATTAGTAATTATGCAGCAATAAGAGAAATAAAAGAGGACCATCTGGGAAATCTGGGATACATTTTTACCTTACTCTATAGAACTGTAATTCTAATTATGTAGTAGATTATATTAACTTGTTTGATATGGACTCACAGTCGTAATTGCAATGAATGATCTGTGGTTTCTTAAGGGTATTGTAATATTTGTGGCTAGATTAGTATTATGAGCCTTGGATTGCTAACATCTTAGACAATTTACTACCAAGATTTCCTGCTAACTTTGTGGTTGTACCTGTGATTCTCTGGCTTTCAGACTTAGGACCTATTCTTCAGTTCTAGCTTCTTGGTAGTCTAGCTTCCTTATCTATCTGTATATTTATAATTATAGATTTTTGTAAAATTACTTTCACAATTTACAATGAGTAACTGTACTAATTGTGGAATTACTAGGATTCAGGTCCTGGTGACCAAACCTCTTTATGCAGTGGGTGGTTGGGGACTTTTGTCATTTTTATCCCTTATAGATCCCTAGCAATGACCAATTTCTTCCTGGCACCTACAACTAGCAAAATTCTTGTGTAACAGTTAACCTCTATTCCTAACTTCCAAGCCAGTGTTCTTTCCAGAATCTGTGCTTCTATTTTCAAAATGAGCAATAAAACATGAGTGATACAGGAAATCCAGACAGGATTTTATAGCAAAATTACCCAGGGGAAAAAAATTTCAATTTGTCAATTTTGTTCTGATACTGGAGATAGAGCCTGAATGATCTTTGACAAAATGCTCAACTTTGGGTTTATAAAATCTTCAAATGAATATTATAACAGTGAAAAATATTGTAAAAAATAGCAGCAGAAGTGAAATAGCTTCTTTGTTAGCGCTTAATGACAAATATCAGCTCTAACGCCAACAAAAGATTGTGTTCAGTATCAAATGTAGTAATGAATAAGAAAGTTGTTGGAAAATACAATGTATGCCTTTTGCATGATTTAAATCTCAGATATTTAAGAAATAGCTTTTGTATTATTTTTCTTAAACTAACTTACTTTTTAACCCCAGACTCATTTCCACTATATTGTCAAGGATTCCCCTAGCACTCCCAGAACAGTACCGGTATTTGGAAGTATTAAATCTTCCTGAAAACAAGGAAGAGGCTGTCAGCTCCCAGCTTACACGACCACATCTGATTTCTCACCATCCAAAACATCCTCTTTAAGTCTGGCAGTTCTCAGGTGCTCGTATAGCATTGCAAGGTGGGATTCTTTGGTAGGGATGGGAACTTGAATGTGGTCACATCTCCCTATGTTCATCTCTTATTTACCTAAGCTTAGGACAGCTAATGCTGGTCATTAGTGTCATTCTGACTCTCTTGGATTCACTCAGGAGCCATGGCTCTCGTTCTGCTCTTCCAAGACCCACGACCAGTGACACTGCCTCTTCTAGGGGAAGATTCTACACTCCTGACTTCAGTGAGTCATTCTTTATCTTCCTTCAAGTATTGCTATAGGCCTGAAAAACAAAGCCAGAAGGCTTTCCCTTTTCTGCTCTTACTTTACACTACTCACTCTGAAGGGCTGAATCTGATGCATTGTCTGTCTGTTTTACTCGCTGAAATGGGGTGTGTGGGTGAAAAACAGAAGGGGAGCAAGGAAGAAATGGGAAGAATGATCATATTCTAAAAAAATACCTTTTATGTAAAGCTTTATTTTAACGGCTACGAGCTATGAAAAGAAAGCAGTTTCGGCTTTCTGTGATGGACACTTTAGGCCTGTAGGAAGATGAAGAAGGCAACTTCCTGCACACTTTGGACATCAGCTTCAGAGCTGTTCAGGTGGGTGGGGAGGAGGTCATGTTTCCTCTCACTGAGCTCCCTGATATCTGATAGCACAGGGGCAGCTGTCAGAGCTGGGGCTTGAGCAACTAAGCAGCATGACAGATGCAGGGAGATAAGGCAGAAGTATATTTGTTATGGGCCGGGGCTCTTCCCACCAACCACTCACCTTACCTTTAAACTCAGCCCTGATCTCTTCCTGGTGGGGAGTTGGAGCTACATATTTGGTGGTGAATTCCTTTAACTGGCTCTAGGCCAACTTGATAAAGCAAAGACTATAAGACTCACAAAACGCTGCAAGGAAACAGAGCCACATTCTCTCCAGACACTGCGTGTTGGAAGGTACATGTACACAATCGTCTGGTGATTTAGTTGTTTAGGAATATAAAGGTTGATTTTTTCTTTTTTCTTTTCTTATTATTTTCAAAGGAAACTGCTGTAAACTCGATGCAGTAGAAAACCAAGATATACTATAATTCCACTGTTTGTGTAATAGGTTAAGTGATTGTAATAATGCACTCCTATGTTTTATACTAAAATGCCTAATACTGGCTCATAGACAAAGTTGAAAGTAACAATTAACAAATGCATATTTCATGACGGAGCATGCATTTGTAGAACAGGTACTTCTTAAAGAAGTATTCCTCTTTATTATATCCAACTAAACAATAAAATACAAGTCATTTCACTACAATGTTTGATTTTCTTAGGTCTTGTGCGTCACACCAGGAATAAAAATTAAGATTTCCTTTATTAATCGTTTATTATAAAAGCTATGTTCAAGCGAAAATGTATGTTGAGGCCCTGGATTTCTGGGAGAAAGACATGAAAACAATGTGGTATCTATGGGGAACTTTGTAATGTATACTGGTTTTCTGTGTATGGGTTTAAGGTTTGCATTCTTGTGTGTTTCCTACAAAGGTGGAGACTATAAAACATCAACCATCTATTAACTATCGCTTCTGCAGTAACGCCAATTTAAAGCCATGAAATGACTTATGAGCACTTCTGTGTTACGTAACTTTTCAGTTACTGTAGCAACATTTTATCCTTTCCGGTATTTCAGTTCCATGTGAAGTAATCTGCGTATGTTATTCCCACAGTAGGGTCTATAAACCATGCTTGAAAGTTTCAAACACTGACTCCCCACTCTCTTTTGTCCTACCTGAAAGGCAGATTTTCTCCTTTCATTTAAGATTGGCGGGGGTGGGGGTGGGGGGATGTTGACTCTTTCGTCCGCTGTGCAACAGTGCCCCCTAGAGGCGCAATGCCTTTAGGTGGCCGAAACCTTCTAAAAATGTTTTTCTCCAATCAAGACTGTCTTTATTTTGCTTCTCGGGAGAGCTATCAAAGCATTAATCAAGCACTACCTTTACTTTGGGAATGTGAGCTGATTTCGGTGTCCAGAAATCAAAGTCCGAATTTTCTGGAGCTTTATTACCATGCACGGGACATAGGTCTTTTGTTTCCAGTTTGTGAGATTTAAAGGAATCCTGGACAGGTCGCTTCCTGCTCATCAGTAAATCAACAAAACAAACTTCCACAAGTCAAAACACAATGCCTTTGATTGCTGTTAATTTGGGTGGAGAAAACGCTTGAAAAATAAGTTGGCGCGGGGCGGGGGGGGGGGGGGGACAAAACACCTCAGGAAGAGCGAAACCGGAGCCTTTTCTTACTGTAGCTCCCTATCTGCAGCTCAGGCTCCGGGATGATTCATCCCAGGAATGTCTGAGTCCTCCATTTGTTTTGTAGATTTCATTGCCCTGCTTTGTTCGGCTTCAAACCTTTCAGAGGGCTGAAATGCATTATTACCTTGTTAAATTTCAACCAAAATCATTTCTCCAGCCCGAAGCTGTTTGACGTGGGTTGAGCATCTCACACACAAAAGAATTGCCTTTGTTCAAGAAGCTTTCATTGGCTGAATGGCCTTTGCTCAGAGCCAATCAGAAGCCAGTTGTTAGGCACTGCTGACTATTTTTAGCCTAACACAAAAACACTAGGTGTGGAAGCGCGGGTAGACTGGAGAATGAAAGTCACTATAGTAAAAGCAAACAGTTGAATGCGTTTTGGATGTCACGGAATGTTTGACATTTTCTCTTAAATTCTTCGTACGCTGTTACCGCTGTTACATTAGCATGTGTTTTTTGTAAATAGAAAAACTTAGAGGTGCGTCTCCGAGTTCTGAATTAGTAAAGGAGGCAGGAAGTCTAAGAAATAGTATTCTCTTTTTATCCCAAAGCAGAGCGTGATATGTGTAGTCATTTCGCAAACACAAGTAAGTGCCAGTTGTCATATAGAGAATATTATGGTGCTTTTCCCAGGGGATTTTAGTAGATTTTTCATCTTGAGTTAATAGAAAATTGCAATGGTTTGATCACCATGAATTATAGCCATAAACTCATCTTTCCCTCTTGCCCTTTAAATATGAATATAATTGTACAACGTGTATAAGCATGATATGTAGCAATTAAAATCATAAATATTTCATGTGCTTTATGCGTTGAGAAGAAGCATGTTTTTGGAGTATGTTCTTTCATTTAAGCTATTACTCAGCAGGCACAAGAAGTATTTTTCCCAAATGCAGTTCAAGTGAAAGGGCATTAAAACACACAATTTATTAATTATCCAATATTTCCAGGAAATTAAAGTTGCCAAATGGGAAAAAAAAAGGAAAAACAGACCTGAAATTTTTTTTATCCTCAACAATCTAAAGGGGGGGGGGAGTAAAAGTTAACCTGAACCAAAATTTTATAACTCAAAGCAATTTTATTGGCTGGAAGGGAGAGCTTTTCCTGAGAAGAAAAAAAAAAAAAATCTATGTCTAGATTTTAAAAATAACTTTAAATTGTAGGTTTTACCAATATATGTTATTTAAGCTTGGGACTACAAACTGTTTTGTTATTGTTTGTTAATTTTAAGAAAAATTCCTGTTTTGTTTTTGTTACAAGCCGGGGAGGTGTTTACAGGAAATTCCGATGATGGACATGCTGCAAAAGCTGGGAAACTTCAAGAAGAAACTGTCCAAGAGCCCATCCTGAGACTGCAAAAGTGGTTTGCTGTGGCTTCTGTGAGCAACACTGATGGAGAACACCAAGGAATTTAGGAAAAGTTCTTCCAGAGTGGGAGGAACAAAAAGAAGTTTGGGGAGGACATGTTCCTGCCTTAAGCAATCCAGAATGCAGTACTGTATTTAGGAGAAATGTCCCCTGAGATTCCTTTGAACAACTGAAACAAAACACTTGGGGGAAGAGCTATCTTTTTCTGGCCAACATCAATTTGTTGTATAGTGGGACAGATTTTAAGCAGTTATGTAATAGCTCCCAGGAGTTTAACTAGGGTTAGCTAGAAAACCAGCTGCTAACTATGTAATAGTAAATTTTTTAAAAAAATCTGATAAATCGTGACCCTTCATGATTCTTGTTTGTTCCAGAATAGCAGAAGAAATTAATCCATTGCTCATTGCCATTTTCCTATTGAAGACCAACATTTTATTTTCTCACTTGACTATGCCAAGTGCTTTTGCTCCTCCTGACTGAGCAATTCTGATTAAAAAATAAATAGACAATAATAATAGAATTGTAGAATCTGTTTCAGGTACTCTCTATAAAGTCCTTGAAGGCAAACATCAATAAAGGGATCCACTACTCCTTTTGTCTCTTAACCTCTCTACCTAGCACTTGCTTAATCTTGAACCACCATAGCACACAATGTGTTTCTGAGGGAGCTGGGACTCTTTTGGGAGGAGAAACATGAAAAAAGTGTGTTTGGCTGCATCTCCAGAAAAGAGGAAAAGTGCTCACAGGTCCCTGACAGATAAAGACTCTAAGTGACCACAAACACGAACATTTACATTGATTTATTCTCTTAAAAATTTACCTACAAACTATCTTGTTCCCTGCTATAGTAGTTAGGAAAAACAACATGTTTACTAGTTAATAGATAATTGTTATAATTGAGAAATAGTGAAATGGCTGGAATAACTGGACATCAGCACTCATACCTACAAATGCTTAGAGCCAGTGAATCAAACAAAATCATAACACGTCAAATTATAGTTTGCTCTTGATGAAGTAGATATTTTCCTAGAAGTCACAGCTTCCTGTGTGGTTGGCAGAACTATGGAGGAAGGCAGTCCTGTAATGAACACAGCAGGGGGCACCTGCTCTTTCACCTCAGGGGCGCCACGTTTCCTGTTTGGTTTCAGTGTTCCCTCTCACCTCAGGCCAAGCGCTCCCGTCTTCACAAATTGTACTTAGGAGTATATTTATGGGACCTTCTTTCTTTCTTTAAATTGAAAACATGGTAGCTTTTCTTTTTAAATTATTTATTCTCTCTCAGAGGTGGGTGCGTGTGTGTGCGCGTGCACATGTGTGTTGTGTGTGTGTGTCTTACTGTAACTTAGAACATACTTATTTCAGAGTGCCTTAACATGCCACAGAATACAGCCATTGTGTTCGTGGGTTGTATCTTTTCAATCTGATTAATTTGTGGTCCCATAGAAAAATTCCTATGTGTACTATATTATCTTTGTTGAGTCCATTGTACAAAAAGGCAGACAGTGTAAATATTCCTCCATGCTTAGCAGTTTCAAAAGCTTCATAACTGCATATCTCTTGTCCCTTGGTGTGCTTTTATCTCATGAATGGTTCACTGTGGGGCAGCCCATTTGTGCAATATAAATATGCAAACCTTAAAACATAGAAGAAAATTAGAATCGTGCATAATTTACTGGATTAAATGAATAAAAAATGTATGTTTCTAAAGTTCTTAGAAGGCATTGTAGAAAATAAAAATCTTTAATGAAGTGGGCATATCATAAATTGATATAAGGGGAAGAAATTTGAAGAAGTTTTAAGTTATAAAGTGACTTTGTGCAATATCAGTCATTACTGATATTGGTGAGTTGTAATATATAGAACACAATGAAACCTACAAATTGAAAAAACAATTTTTAAAAAAAAATCTAAGTTACATTTTATCTAAGATAGGGTAAATATTTTGAGAAATAAAGATTCTATTTTGACAAGAAATTAAAGACCAAGTAGAAGTCTGCAATTTTTATAATTATGAAACAAATTTAAAAATAGTTAATCATAAAAGCAAAGGGAATAGGCAGATTAAACTACTGACAATGAGTGTCATCATTATGTATTTCAAACACGTACAGTAGTAATAAAAAAGAATATGTAATTGGAAGTTATATTGCCTTAATTCTTCTGGACTTTATAAATAGATAAAAACAATATTATGTGCTTCTAACAGCTACTCTGTAATATATGTATTTCCCAAATGAGAAAATAATGGTGCTTATGTTATATGGTAAGGTTGTACTCAGTGACGTTTTTGAGAGTAAATACTAAAATTTGTAATAATAGGGTTCGAAGAGTAGAACAAAATTCAAATATTTCTTGTATTTTTAATAAAACACCAGAACTGGGCTGGGGGTTTAGCTCCGTGGTTTCGCCACCTCCTACGCAAATGCAAGGATCCGAGTTCAATCCCCAGAACCAAAAAAATAAAAAAATAAAACACCAGAACTTATTATTGGGGCTTTTACATTAAGAAAAAATACTAAAACAATACATGTAAAGCAGATGAGGAAAAGTGAGTGGCGCAAAAACTCATACCATTTTAAAACTAGTTACATAAACATTATTTTAGCAAATTGTTAGAATCTTTAATGATAGCTAAACATTCTCACTCACTGGCATTCAAAATGATTAATCAGACCGAGGTCCTGAGTCACAGAGAAGACGACTTATCAGCCCACTGCAGACAGGCAGGTCTGTGCACACCCTACCAAGGTCCTGAGTCACGCTGAAGATGCCAAATCACCCCACTGCAGACAGGCAGGTCTGTCCATGCCCTACCGAGGTCCTGAGTTGCACAGAACACACTGAATCAGCCCGCTGCACACAGGAAGGTCTGTGCATGCCCTACGGAGGTCCTGAGACACATGGTAGACACCGAATCACCCCGCTGCAGACAGGCAGCCATCTGGTTCCACACTACAAAGACGCAGAGGACACCAGACCACCAGACCAAGGTACTGAGTCCCGCTGCTCCCAGCCCAGAGGAAAGGGCTTTTGGGCCACTGTCTGTCCCACTGCTCCTGGCCCAGAGGAAGGGGCTTCCGGGACACCATCCCTCCCACCACTCCCGGCCCAGAGGGAGGGGCTTCTGAGTCACCATCCCACTGCTCCTGGTCCAGAGGAAGGGGTTTCCAGGCCACCATCCCTCTGGCTGCTCCCAGCCCACAGGAAAGGGTTTTTGGGTCACCATTCCTACCGGTGCTCACGGCCCCTGGCCCACCTCACCCAGCTCAGAGGAGATAATCCATGCAGGCTCTAACAGCCCCCTGGCCCAGTCGAAATGAGAAAACACATAAATAAGCCTCAAAACCAGGCTTCCAGATCACCTACAGCAACCCCAAAGGGAAATGAGATGGAACAGTCTGATACTGAACCACCTGGATCCACTGAACTGGCAACAAAAGGGGATCTGGAAAAAATGAAATCAGAAATAATTTCTCAGATAACAGGAGAAGTTGTGCCCCTAGTGCAAGACATGATTAATAAATCTAGAGAGGAGCTCAGGAACATGATGGAATCCCAACAAAAGAAACAAATGGAATCCATAAAACAGATGCAAATAGATATCCAAGACATGAAAAACTCCAATGAAAGTCTACACAGCAGAATGAGCCAATGTGAGGACAGAATTTCAGATACAGAAGATAAGATTGCAATTAGTGACCAGGAAAAGAAAAATTGCTTCAAAATTATAAGGGAACATGAGAAATCAATCCAGCAGCTGCTAGATGATGCAAAGAAGAATAACATAAGACTGATTGGGCTCAATGAAGAAACAGGAGAGAATGGAGATGACATAAAAAATCTCTTCACAGAAATAATGGCAGAAAACTTCCCAAGCAGGGGAAAAGAGCTTGACATACAGATAAGTGAGGCATATAGGACTCCAAATAGCCTTGATCAAAAAAAAATCTACACATAGGCATATAATTGTTAAGATTCCAGAAACTCAACACAAGAACAAAGTTCTCCAAGCAGTCAGAGAAGAGAAACAAATCACATACAAAGGAAAGCCCATCAGAATCACAGCAGACTTCTCAACACAAACCATCAAGGCAAAAAGAGCTTGCAGTGACATATTCCAAGCCCTAAAAGAAAACAGCCTCCAACCCAGATTGATGTACCCTGCAAAACTATCTTTCAACATTGATGGAGAAATAAGATACTTTCATGACAAAGAGCACCTTAGGAACTTCGTGAATACCAAACCAGCACTCCAAAGAATTTTACACAATATCCTAGGAACAGACATTGAGGATCACAACCCCAGGAAGCAAAGCAGAATGAACCCATCTGGCATGACAAGAAATTAAATGTCAAGGGGGAGAACGCAACAAAAAGAAAAAGACATGGCAATGACAAGTCAATACGTTTCAGTTATAACCATCAAAGTTAATGGTCTCAATTCACCAATCAAAAGAAATAGACTGGTAGAATGGGTCAAGAAGCAAAATCCAACAATATGTTGCATACAAGAAACACACTTAATTCAAAAGGAAGCTCATAGACTGAAAGTTAAAGGGTGGAAAACAATACTCCATGAGACAGGAATCTGAAAAAAAAGCAGGAGTAGCTATCCTCTTTGCAGATCAAGTAGATTTCAAACCAACACTGATTAAGAGAGATGAAGAAGGACAATACATCTTGTAAAGGCAAGAAGCCAAGAGGAAGAGATGACAATCATAAATATCTATGCACCAAACACTAAGTGCACCCAACTACATAAAACAAATACTAACGGACATGAAAAGTCATATATGCACTAATACAATTGTAGTGGGGGACCTCAACACCCCACTGTCACAAAGAGATAGATCAACTAGACTAAAAATAAGTAATGAAATACTAGAACTCAATTGAACTCTTGAACAAATGAACTTAACAGATGTTTACAGAGTCTTCCACCCCACAAAATCAGAATACACATTCTTCTGTGCTGCACATGGGTCATTCTCCAAAAGAGACCACATACTCACACATAGAACATGTTTATTAAAGGAATTGAAGTTATCCCCTGTATATTATCAGACCATAGCATGATGAAATTGGAGATCCATAGCAAAAGAAACTCAAAAAATTTCATAAACATGTGGAAATTGAACAACACATTTCTGAATAACCAATGGGTCACAGAAGAAACTAAAGAAGAAATCAGACAGTTCCTTCAATTAAATGACAATGACAATACAACATATCAGAATCTATGGGACACAATGAAAGCAGTCTTATGAGGGAAATACATAGCAGTGAATATGGATATTAGGAAAACAGAACGACCCCAATTAAACAACCTCATGCTGAACCTCAAGCTTCTAGAAAAAGAAGAGCAGGACAACCCCAGAGCTCATACAAGGGAGGAAATTATACAGATCAGAGGAGAAATCAATGCAATGGAGACTAAGAGAACGATACAAAAAAATCAATGAAGCCAAGAGTTGGTTCTTCTAAAGAATCAACAAAATTGACAAACCTTTAGCCAACCTTGTCAGAAAAAGGAAAGAAAAGGCCCAAATCCATGCAATTAGGAATGAAAAGGGTGAAATTACAACAGACCCAGCAGAAATCTAGAGGATCATCAATACCTACTTCCAGAACCTATACACCAATAAGATGGACAACACAGAAGAAATGGACAGATTCCTGGATACATATGAATTATTAAAGTTGAACGAAGAAGACCTAAAAATTCTCAACAACCCAATATCAACCAATGAAATTGAAGACATAATTAAAAACTTATCAACTAAGAAAAGCCCAGGCCCTGATGGCTTCACTGCTGAATTCTACAAGACATTTAGAGAGGAACTGCTGTCACTACTGTTTAAACTCTTCAATGAAATTGAAAGGGAAGCAATACTCCCAAATTCATTCCTGGAAGCAAGCATCACCTTGATCCCCAAAGCCGAGAAAGACCCAACCAAAAAAGAGAACTATAGGCCAATCTCACTAATGAACATAGGTTCAAAAATCCTTAATAAGATAATGGCAAACAGAATGCAGAAGATCATCAAGAAGATCATACACCCTGATCAAGTTTGATTCATCCCAGGGATGCAGGGATGCTTCAATATATGCAAATCAATCAATGTAATACACTATATCAATAGAGCCAAGGACAAAACCCATATGATTATCTCCATAGATGCAGAAAAAGCATTTGGCAAAATCCAACATGCATTTATGATAAAAACCCTACAAAAAATTGGAATAGATGGTCTCTACCTCAAACTGATAGAAGCCATCTATGAAAAACCAACAGCCAATATCATACTAAATGGTCAAAAACTGAAATCCTTCACACTGACATCAGGAACAAGACAAGGATGTCCACTATCACCACTCTTGTTCAATATAGTTCTGGAAACATTAGCCATGGCAGTTAGTCAAGAGAAAGAAATAAAAGGAATAGAGATAGGAAATGAAGAAGTCAAATTGTCATTATTTGCAGATGACATGATACTCTATATAGAAGACCCAAGAACTCCACCAAAAGTCTTCTAGAGTTAATAACCAAATTCAGTCAAGTAGCTGGTTACAAGGTCAACACAAAAAAATCAATAGCTTTCCTCTACACCAATGACAGACTCACTGATAGAGAAATAGGGCAAATAATTCCTTTCACAATAGCATCCAAAAAACTGAAATACCTAGGAATCATCCTAACGAAAGAAATCAAAGACCTCTTCTCTGAAAACTATGGCACTCTGAAAAGAGATTGAAGATGATATCAGCAAATGGACAGACATCCCCTGGTCCTGGGTAGGAAGGATTAATATAGTGAAAATGGCCATACTTCTAAAACTGCTATATAGATTTAATGCAATTTCAATTGAGATCCCAGCAGCATACTTCATAGACCTTGAGAAAACAATCCAAAAATTCATTTGGAGCAAGCGGAGACCCAGAATAGCAAAAGCAATTCTAGGTAACAGAGACATGGCAGGGGGTATCACAATCCCCAACCTGCAACTATACTACAAAGCTACTGTGAAGAAAACAGCATGGTACTGGCAAAGAAACAGACCTGAGGACCAGTGGAACAGATTAGAAGATGCAGAAACAACGCCAGACACACTCAGCCATCTCATCTTCCATAAAGGAGCCAAACACCCTCACTGGAAGAAAGATAGCCTCTTTAAGAAATGGTGCTGGAAAAATTGGGCTTCAACTTGCCAAAGATTAAAACTACACCTATATCTCTCACCATGCACTAAACTAAAATCAAAATGGATTAAAGATCTAAATATTAAAATAGAAACTCTGAACCAGTTGGAACAGAGGTTAGGTAGAACCCTTGAAGACATTGGTGTAGGAAAAGATTTTATGAACAAAACCTCAGTTGCCCGTGAACTAGCACAACAATCAACAAATGGGATCTCTTCTTATTAAAAAGCTTCTACACAGCAAGAGAAATCACCAGCAGTGTGAAGGGATAACCCACAATGTGGGAAAAAAATCTTCACCTGCTCTTCCTCAGACAAAGGTGTACTATCTTGAATCTATAAAGAACTTAAAAAGATCAGACCTCCCAAATTTAAAGACCCAATCCAAAAATGGGCATGTGAAATGAACAGACATTTCTCAGACAAAGAACTAGAAATAGCAAATAAATACATGAAAAAATGTTTCAGCATCACTGGTCATTTGAGAGATGCAAATGAAAACAATGCTGAGATTCCACTTCACTCCAGAAAGAATGGCTGCTATCATTAAATTGACCAATAACCAATGCTGGTGGGGCTGTGGGGAAAGAGGAACCCTGCTCCACTGCTGGTGGGAGTGTAGACTGGTGCAAGCACTGTGGAAATCAGTATGGAGATACCTCAAAGAACTAGGACTGGAAGTTCCATTTGACCCCGCTATTCCACTGCTGGGGATCTTCCCCAAAGAATTAAAAGAATCATAGCACAGTGATATATGTGCACCCATGTTCATAGCAGCGCAGTTTGTGATAGCTAAAACTTGGAAACAGCCCAAATGCCCATCAACTGGAGACTGGAAAAAGAACATGTGATTTTTTTATAAAATGGAGTACTACTCAGCCATAAAAAATGAGAAATTAGAGACATTTATAGCTAAGTGGATGCACATTGAGGCAATACTCTTAAGTGAAATAAATAGGACACACATGTGTAAATACCAAATAGTTTCTCTGATGTGAGAAACTGAAAGTGTAAATAAGGACTAAAATGTATAATAGGTAATGTGAAATAGGAAGAAAAGGGGCAAAGGGGAAGGAAGTGGGAGGGCTAGGGGAAAGGAAAGAAGGGAATGGGATTAATATGAGAAAATGGAAAAATAGGAACAAAATCTTTGTAAATAGGGAGGAATGGAGGGGTTGAAGGGAGGGCTGGGCAAGGGTGAAAAATAAGAACCAAGAGAGATTATGTAAAGGTGCAAATTTCCAATGATGAATGTCATTATATTGTATCCCTAAAATGTACCAATGATTAGAATGAATAATCGATAATGTAAAATAGGAAGGGAAGGTCCAAAGAGGTAGGGGTAGTGGGAGGCACAGGGGAAAGGAAAGAAGGGAAAGGACAAATGATGAGAAATGGAAAAAATGGAAATAAAGTCTTTTTAAATAGGGAAGGGTGGAGGGCGTGAAGGGAGGGCTAGGAATGGGGAAAAAATAAGAACCAAGATGCATTATGTAAAGGTACAATTCCCAATGAGAAATGTAATTGTGTTGTATACCTACAATGTACCAATGAAAGAATTTAATACAAAAAAAAATGATTAATCACGTAATAAGTCATCGTATAACTAAATGTCTAACAATTTAGAAGGGGATGACGCTGCATGTCAGTCACATAACTATGAATTTTTGAAACACAAAAGATTCTAGAGCTCTTCACTAATGTGCGCGTTATAAGGGAACAGAAAGCAACAGCGCGAAATGGCACTGTTAATAGGCCTCATCCTAGCACCTGCCTAAGGGGGCTCATTTATAGCTGACCCTTCCAATGGAAAACCCTTCTCCTCTCTTGCATCTTGAAAGCCTCTGTAATTCTGAAGTGTGGATGATTTGTTGGTCACTACTGACAGAACTACAAAAGAATGCTTTTAAACATCCATTTGAAACACAAGATAGAAAAATGCAGTGAAAAATCCCTTAACCTTTTTTGGGAGGAGGTGGGGGTTTTTGGGGTGGGCAGCTGGATCACCTCTAGGCTTGCGTGGTGTCTTTAAAAGTAGAGCAACTACCGCGCATCTGGACACAGAATGACATAGGTTTGCTTTGGAAAGGACCTTTGTTAATCACTCTCTTCTGCAGTTGGCTGTGAGTACTCATGCCCCTGGGAGGGTCAAGCTTTGTTCTTTCTTTACACACTGAAATGTCAGTGCTATGCCTCCTTTAATTAAAATAATAAAGTCAGTGATTGAATATTTTATGGGACTCATCAGCCGATGACCACAGCTTGTAGTGCCACTGTGCATCCGTCAGAAGAGCATATGTGCTGTTCAGCACATTGTCCCTGGAAAGAGGCATCTGGCAGGCTGCTCTAAAACCTCACAGCTGTGGTGCCCAGATGTTGGCTGACATGTGCTGCCAGGGTCAGCGTGGGAAAACGAGTCATGATGCTTTGTGGAGGACTCCATATTAAATGTCATGTCACTAGCAAAGTGCAGCCCAAATTGATGATGGATGCAGTGGCCTGAAAGCTGCAGTATTACTTTGTCACCATTGAAAAGCACTACTCTCCACACAATGGACAACCTCATTAACCTCTGGGACTACATCTCCATAAAATTCATCCCTGACTTTCTACACACTTTGCTGTAATTGTAGTCATTGGTATCAAAAGGCAACATGACAACATGGAAACTGGACATAGAAGCATCTTCTGACAGAAAATACATGCAAAGCCTGGACATTCTAAATGTTAAAGGCTGAGGTGTGTAAGCCATTTGTGTTGATGTCCAGTCTTTCACCCTGTGTTGGAATTTTTTAGAACAAAAACAGAGATAAGAGTTCTGGAAGATAAGCAAAATAACACCACCACCGATCCATTGTATTGTAGAATGGCCCTCTTCCCCTTCTGCTATCTGGATGTAGTACTATTTCCCAGAATTATCATGAATATACAGCATTTCACAAATCAGATTTCAATTCAGGACTCACACTCCCACTGTCCAGTATATTCACACTGAGAAATCCACTCATCCTGAAGACCAAAAGGAGCCTGCTCAGAGAAGTAATCAGCAACACTTGGACTTTTTTTTTCTTTTGATTACTGGTAAGAAGAATAAAAGGTGGGATCCACTAGTGCACTAGAAAGGGTGTATCTTTTTGCATAAGAGATGTGAGTATGCAGACATTTCTAAATAAAGTGCTGTGGTATTTGTGTTGTTCTGTCTTGGTTTAGGCACCTGGACTGAAAGGCAGATTTAGAAAACACTCAGAATTGAATAATTAAAAAAAAACTATTTCCGACTTAGCTGAGGTCATTGTAGGCATATTCGTATAGTCATTTACTCATTTAACATTGAGATATCATGTACGTATAAAAAGGTTTGCTATCCTGGAGAGTTACTTATGGTGAAAATAGAGACTAATGCAGTGGTGTTTACAAAAGGAGGCAAATGCTTTATTGAACATATATTTTTTGTATAATAGGAGTGCTAGGGAAGGATAGCTGAGTCAGAGAAGACATTATTAAGCTTAAAGCTAAGACCTTAGTGGTAAGTAAACATCTAACAAGGGAAGAATAAGTTTGAGTGGGGTTGGAGAAGAAAGAATGAGTGTCAAGGCACAGAAGAGAAATATCAGGCAAAATAATTAATTATAGTCAACGACAGGGAGTGGAAATAGCATAAAATAAAACTAGTTAGTAAGATGGGACTAGGTCACCCAAAGCCTCCGATGTGATGCTATAAATAAGTGGTCATATTATAGTTTGAAGAGAGTACTTTTGAGAGAGATCGAGATCTTTTTAATTATTACCCTGACAAAGGTGTGAGCTAGGAATGCCTTGTCAAACTGAGACATACTGTTGCCCTAGTAACAGGCAAAGGGTAGCACTGAAGAATTTTGAAAGGTGGTGATACAATATGTTAATGTTAGGCATCATTTTTCACCTTGATGGTAGCATGAAGGCTAGTTTTTCAGACACTAGGAACCAGAGTTTGAAAAGAGTTTTTCATTACTGACAACTTCAGAGCCCAGATTTTCCTGGATGGTGGAAAATAAACTCAGTTGGGTCAGCAAACCTTTGACAAGGTGTTTTTAATCCTGTCATATTTCCTTTGAAGGTGCTATCATAAATATATCACAAATGGAGTAGGTTATGAATAACAGAAATTTACATCTTCCAATTCTGGAAGCTGGATAGTCCAATATCAAGATACTGATGGATGTGGTGTTTGGTGGGGTTCTCCTTCCTGGCTCATGAATGGCTGTTTTCCTGTCTTTACAAAGTAGAGGGGATAAGGGTTGTTTCTGGGATCTCATGCCTGAGGGAATAAATCCCATCCATGAGTGGTCCATTATTTTGCACCTTGGAGGTGAAGATTTCAATGTATGAATTTGTGGACAACCTGTGATGAATTCTTCAATGCTCAGGAGAGATGATATTTTGCTCTTTGGAGTTGGAAACAAGGTATTGGTGAGCTAGCTAGTAAAACAGGGCTTGCTACACAATTGTCTTGCCATTTCATGAAAGTCAAAGAGAAATACTGAAAAAAAGGACTAAGGAGCTTGTGAGTCACGATCTCTCCATCTCTCTCTCCCCATCTCTCTCTCTCCCCCCTCCCTTCACTGGTCCCAATGCACTAATATTTGTGTAATTGCAGCTGAGTAAGTGATGTGCAACCTCAGGGATGGGTTGAAGGGATCATGAGATACAGGTTGAGAAGGACACTTGGCAGCTTCGGGGCACATTAAAGCATCAGGAAAATCATTCTTGTAAAGCAACCAAGCCTGAAGGGAGTACAGCTATTTCTGCCCTTGCACAACATTTCAACCTCATTGCCACAGCATTTTTCAGTTTTATTTCTTCTGTCTTCTTAACTCTGGTTTGTGATTTCAAGTTTTAATAGAAGAAATAACAGGTCTTGGAGGCTCCTCTATTTTATATTTGCTTTTCAGCAGCTCCCTTCTGTGTTCATTAGATAATAACCAGTTTTCCTAATATCTCATTTTCACATCTTATTATACATTCTCTTTTACAGCTATACATTTTAGGACAGTTCTCTGAGGCAAAATAACCCTAGCCAAAGTTTGTATAAAATGGTTTTGGGAATATATATATATATATATATATATCGAATCAGTATAAACAACATTATGGTTTTAGACACTTACCCCTTTCTAAATGAGTACAGACTCTTTTGTTTATGTATTTCAAATTAGCCTTGGTACAACAAAATCTTTGAAAGCATACTCTCATTCTAAAACTATATGCTTTCTGTGTAAATAGGTTCCATCTTTGTTCATTCATATATCACATGATTATGTTACATGATTATTTGTGGAATCTCTATCATGTTCCTGGCACTGTACAAAATGCTAGGTGCACATTGACTGAAAGGTGAAATCCTTGCTCTTAAAGAGTTTGCAATATATTGGTGGCAAGCTAGGGGAGGTTAATAGACGTAGATAGACTATCAATAGAGATGGTTCTCAAAGGGTGATCCTAGCACATGGAGTTTGCAGGGGAATTTGTTAACAATGAAAATTCTTGAGCCCACCTCAAATCCATTGAGGCAGAAACTCTGGAATTTGACCCAGCCTTGTTTTGTTTAACTAGCCCTCTGCTTGCCCCTCTTGTCTGTTCATGTTTTAGAACCACCGAACTGCAATACAATGGGGAAATTCATGTTGAGGAGTAGTAGTGGAGGATTTATGAAAAGGCCTCACTGAGTCCTGTGTGGTCAGAGAAGATTTTTCAAAAATGTTAATTCTAAGCACAAGATTGAAGAATTGGTCAGAATTTTTCAGGCAAAGGGAAGTTGGAGGAGGCCATGATCTAGACAGGTAGAGGAGAAATTGCAGAGCTACTTCAGAATTCAAGAGGAGTTCTGAGCCACTAGATTGAGCTTGGACTTCTAGCTTTGAGAACTGTGAGAAAACAAATTTTTCTGTTATTGGAGACACTAATACTGTAATACTCTAATAATACAGTCCGTAGTATTATGTTATGGCATCTATAGCAAACAAAGATACCATCTTCCAGAGGAGTCTGAGTTTGGATTCACACATGTATTCTGGCCAATAATTCCTGTTGAGTGCCTGCCTGTCAGCTGAGATGGATCTTCGCAGTTGGCCTTACTTTCTGCTCTCCACTGCTCATGTATCTCTGCCCTATTTATTCCATTCTGCCTTGCTAGTCTTCTAGACACTGGAAACCTGCCAGTCCCCTGACAGTTGTTGTTGCTGTCACCATCCTGTGGTCCTCACGTGGGATTGATAGTGAGCTTGGGCTGCTCCCTGGAAGAGTCCTAATAGTCCCCATGCTGCACCATTGAAGGTCCAGTCTTATCTAGCTTGCTGATGCCCTATTTTTGCCAAGTCATATTCTCATGGGATGGGATATTTCAGGAAGAAATCCCAGAGATTTTGAAGGATGAGAAAATAAATCAACTCTGGACATTGTTTTATGTCAATGAAAAACAAATATGTTTAAAAATCTCTTCTATCAGATTCCTTGATTTCATTTAAGCAAAGCCTTGAGGTTTTGCCACAGGTTATTCAAAATAGGAGGACTCACGTACTGTTAGACGTGAGCGAGGGTAAAACATGGTCTTTTGAACTCAAAGCCACTGGGGTGGCTACTACTGTTGAGCAAGGACAATGACAGCTTCACAGAGCAGTCAACACCTGGGCTGGGTTATGGTGTTAAATAGGAAGGATTTGTGTAAATAAGGCAAGAAACAACATTTCAGGAAGAATCTGAGCTGTTCAATGTGGAGGTCAAAGACACTTGGGCAGAGCTAGATCTTCATGCAGGTTAATCATCTCCTGTCCCTCACATCCCTCTACATTTTCCTCTATGCCCCCAGGAGACAAGGGAATAGCACTGTCTTTCCCTTTCCTCTTCTCTCTGGAGTCCATCATCAGAGATGTGAGGCACCAGCAACCCACTGGAAACATATTGGAAATTAAGACCAGGATTCAGTGCTGACTTGCTCCCCACGAGGTAAGCAGGTAGGTTCTGTCTTCTGACTAAGGCCACACTCTCACTGGGCAAATTACTTAGGTCCCAGTAATGTCTCTTTCTCCTTCTCCTTTAGGCCAATACTGGCCTCCAGGACTCCAGCATCAATTTTTAGGTTCTTTTCCCTTTGTCTGTATTTAAATAGAGGGTTTTTATTAAATTTTCCTCAACTACCCCACGTAAGTATAAGATCTGCACTCTTGAAGGACTCTGACTTGTACATTTACACACAACACAACTGAGGAAACATTAGAAGTTCATTGTGTCAGGTGCCATGGCAACCTTCAAAAAGTAGGGTTTTTTTATTTAATATTTTTCTCTAGTCCCTCATCCTCTTTTTCCTATTGAGATGCATGTAGATTTAATATTGTCAAGGATAGAAAGAATGGTTCAGAAGTTGCCTACAAAGACATAACAGCCATCTTCAAAGTGAGAAATTTTTTTCACATTAAAATTTTCCATTATCATACAATAGAACATATCCATAAATTTGTAAAAGTCCTCCAAAATCATCTGACATTGTTCAGTTGTGCCAAAACTAGCTCATGGACAAAATAATCTAGACAGCTCTCTCTATACACACACTTCTCTCTCTAGTATCTCTTAAATAAAAATCTCTGGGGACAGCATCTAGATTTTATTTTTTAATTATTATTTTTACATTCCTTGGTCTACAATTCTCAGGTAGCACAACAAAGAGCTACAGAAGTTGTG